>NW_017534564.1:937734-987055 GCF_001853355.1 Bactrocera latifrons
GAGACTTTCTAGGTAATTCTGGCGTCGTTCCATTCTGTTCTTTTATAGAGATACTATTCAGAATATATTCCGTAGAGGCGTTGTAATGCTCCAGAAATGTCCAGGAATGCTCCAAGAGCATATTCCTTATATTTAAGAGCCCTTGCCATGGACAAGCTTCTAGGGGCYACCAATATTGGATCACTGTAGCTTAAAGTTCCCGTACGAACTTAACAATCGGAATCAAGTGCTTGTATGGAAAGCTTTGTCATTTGAGGCATTATTTTCAAGATATTTGGTATGGACTCTTGTCTTGTTTTCAAGGAAATTTTTTAGATCGGACTATTATACAATATATCGTAGCTGCCATGCAACCAGAGCGATAAAATACAATATACAGGTCCTATTGTATCCTTAGTGTCATAGGAAATGCACCCGTGATGGATATTATAGCTTCGCTTCAACCGAAGTTAACATGTTTTCCTGTTTAAGAATCATATAGTTGGTAATAATTTATCGAAAAATTTTTTTTTGGATAATTTAATTCGCGATATATATGATATATATTGATTTAATCGTCATTTTGTAAATTTTCCTGAATATACCCATTTCCAACGCTTTGCAATTGGCTTCAGCGCTAATGAAACCCTTTCACCTACTTTAGAAATTTCTAAGTTTAACMAATTGGTTGACTTATTTCTCACTTTCCTATGGCACGGTTGTGGCAAAACAAAAAACAGTAAAATTACGAAAATAGTGTTTCGTTCAGCTTACGTAAGCCACTGCAGAAGCCGCGCTAAGTTGTTGCGGTGAAAAATATCCAACAAAAGTTTCATTCGCAYGACTAATTGAATTTTTGCAATTTTTAACAAAGGCAGCGTTGGGTACCGAGCACAAAACTACATACATACACACATGTGTGCATGAGCAACAAAGTTGGCGGCGGTGTCGGAAATACGACCCCAATTGCAATATTTATTATTTGTATAAATTTGAAATTGAGCAAAGCACTAGAGCGAACACAGAGCAAGTGCAAACAATAACAAAAACAATACAAAACACAAAGGTGTTGCAAAGCGGCGGAAAGTGGGCTGACTGTCAGCCAACCGCAAGTGCAGCAAAACGCTGCTGGCAAAWGCCCATCACATACATGCCGTTATTGCTGTGCTGCCACAACGCTTGAGATAGAGATACACACATGCGCCACCCACATTGTTGCAACTTGTATATCCTCTTCAAATTTTAATTCCATTTAGCCAACGGCAGTGAAAATAATAACAAAACAATCGCAAAGACAAAGCGACTGGGGCGGGAGCCTGCCAATAGCACCTGCTCGGTGCAACAGCGCCCCCCCCTGCGCGTAAACGTGTGCAAGTGCACTTGGCAACCCATGCAGCAGCAGTAGTTGGCAGCCAGCTTTGCGCATGCAACATGCCACAAACACTACTATTGCGCTTGCCACGGCGTGCGGCACCATCTTCACCGCAACAATATTGCAGAACAAATATACTTTCGTATGCTGCCAACACTCTCGAGATTGCCACCTTTTGACACGCCAGCGCCAACACKCACGCACCCACAAACACGTGCTTGTGTTCGATTCTGCTTTTGCTTGTTCCGCCGCGTATTAATAGTTTACTACTTCTGCGGCGACCAATTCACCATTTGTGCCACCTCATTGCTTCCTGGCGCTCGCTGCTGCTTAAAGATTGCAACAATGTCCTTCCGACGCAATCGTTGCGTTGCAATATATCTTGTACGTGACACACTCACAGTGCGGCCGGCTTTGTCGCGACACACACTACACACACTACACTACCTACACACAGAAACCGCCGCCGCAACTCACTCTGTGGCATCCACAGCGATTGGTTGGCTGGCTTTCGAGGCGCATACGAGCGTACGTATCGCTCCAGCGTGTTCGTATCAGGCATTAAAAAATAATAATAATAGTTGCAATAAYAACAGCAATSCATACAACAACAACAACAACAAAAACCAGTGGAAATTGGTAAAAGAAGTGCGCCGGTAAAATGTTGCAGYTTATGGCGGAGAAATATGAAAGCAACAAATCATTGCAACAGGCATCCTTCACATACATGTAGTAATAGTTTGATAAGGATATATAGGAAAGCCCCAAGTAGGTATATACTCGTTTTTCTTATATTAAAACGAGTTGCTAAAGAGACATTGGAAGCAGTATAAATTGAGGCAWGTTTGATATATTTCAAAATTGGTTTTCAAAATTACAAGCACATCAGTTTATTTTGTAGCCCATTGAGCTACTTGGAGCCCTTTTAAAGTTTATTGAATCATCTATGTTTTAAGTTAGCAGGCGCCTAAGGCTAAGCTACGTTTGTTGACTATGAAAATACAATCTTAAATTTTCTAAATCGAAAAACTAATAGACCACAGTGATTTATATATTTCRTTTCACGAGATTCCAAGAACTCGTCTGTTTCCAAAATAAAATTCATAAACTCTTTAGCKATGTTTGTATAAACTGTATTCGATCTACAAGAGGAGAGAGGGAACTTTGTATGAAAAGTTCTAGACAAAGAAATATATAATGATACCCATACCCATAGTTGTTTCTGCCTTATAAGGCATAAGATATATGTAATGGCTAACAGTTCAGTAACCGAAGAGCGGAGCTAATGTCGACACTCAACCAAGTCGTTATGACAGACCCAGAAATCATTAGCAAAATACAGGAATCAAAAAGTTCTGAGGTTAGATATGTATCTTGTCGGAAGCAAATTGMAAAAGCTGCATGGAAGGAAGCTAGCTGGAATCATCTAGAYATTTTMTTTTCAATTGAMRCCAATTCGAGATACCAAGCGAAGCCAARTTCTTCTCCAMCTGATCTCTCCAACGGAGTGGAGAGAGACTTTCAGAGATAGACTTTTCATCCATACGGATAACATGGCTTAGACARCGTGGCCGCTGTGTCTTAATTCGTTGAACTATGTCAATGTCGTCATATAACTCGTACAGCTCATCGTTCCATCAAATGCATATTCGTYGTTGCCAGTGCGCAAAGGACCATAACTCTTTCGCAGAATTTTTCTCTCGAAAACTCGTAACATCGACTCATCAGATGTTGTCACCGTTCGTGCCTCTACATTATATAGTAGGAGGAGCATATTATAGGACTTATAGAGTTTGGTCTTTGTTCGTCGAGAGAGGCCTGTACTTCTCAATTGCCCTCTTAGTCCAAAGTAGCACCTGCTGGCAGGACTAGGATTCGAGGATTATATCGTTGTTGGTATTAATGCTGATTCCAAGATAGACGAAATTATCAACGACTTCGAAGTTTTGACTGTCAACAGGTACGAGTCAAGGTGCGAGTGCGACGACTGTTTGTTTGATGATAGGAGATAATTCGTCTTACCCTCGTTAACAACTAAAACCATTTGCTTTKYGTCCTTATCCAGTCTGGAGAAAACAGAGCTAACGGCTTATGATATGAGGCTTAAATATCATCGGCGTCCGCCAGCATCTGCACTCTTATAAAAGACGATATCTACGGTAAGAAAAATTTCTTCGTCATTTTGAAATTTTTCGCGACGTTCTTAAATATACATCATTTTCATAAATAGAGATTTTGTTAAACCTTCTAACGGTACATATGCTCGAATGCTAAGCAGCGTTGACTCCAAGTCAATATGCCCAGTAGCGAAGTGAGGAAGAAAATAGCATTAGAGCGGAATCGATAAAAGCAAATATTAAAGGCAACAATGCGAAACCGAACGAAATGCCRAACATTGAAAGCAGCAGCAACGGGAGGCAAAAAGAAACACGTTTTTTTATGCRAAAACATGAACAAAAACACAAAATCCATTTTGCGAACATACGAACATATACATACATGTGCACATATGAGCAGGACAACAATTTTAACAGCAACAATAATCGGGTATGTAATAAAAAATATTATTACGAAGCAGCGGAGCTGGAGCGCGAGCAGTGTCAATAGCCAGCAATAAACTAATAATCCCGAGGTTATGTATTGTTAGCAGGGCAAAAGCAAAATAATGCTAAAAAGTAGCAGTAATCAAAAACAAAGAAAAGTTCGCAAGCATAAGCAAACAAGCTGCTCGGCACAGCAAGCGCTCGTRGGGCTTACATGTGTGAGTGTGCCAATTTAACTGTTTTCGGTGCATCAAAATGAAAGCGTTTTCGTTTTCCAATGCAACGATTTATCGCTTAAATAATTATTGTTGCTACCGGGTTGCATTGGTTTAAATGAGAAAAGATTGGTGGTCTTTCTGGATTTAAGATTTCAGCTGTTTTTTGTTGTCAAGCGGGAGTTCTGGTAGAGAGAAGTTTTTCTTATAGAYCTTACTTGGTAATTTTAAGGTTTACCAAGTTTTTCACTATTTCATTTGGGAGGTTCCTTTGGTCCATGTATGATTTTAGGGGTTTAAATACGGTTTAAAGTGGATAAAGTGGATTTTGGAGATATAATCGTATTTATAAGAATATTTCTTACTTAATGTAATCGGTCCCTAAAGTATTAAATACTTTTTTTTTCGAGTATATAGAGTTTGTATAAAAACGATCTAATACKCTAGGTGTAAGGAGGGAGACCTTATGAGGCTCGCAACATATACTTTCAGCATCTACCAATAGTGACGATGTGATTTTGACAACTCATGTCGGTCATGTTTGTTTACGGATTTGTGTCAAGTTTTGTCAGTGGGTCCAGTTAGGTTTGCCTTTTCATCATGCCACGTTTTGGTTTGGTACAAAGTTTGAAAATTGTCMAATATTATTAAGTTTTCAGCAGGCTGCTCTTTTTCATCTCATTCATCATTCATTTTCTCAGGTGAACCCTATTTCTGCCTTTTAATGGCTTTCACAAACAACAGCCTTGTCGCTATTGCCGTGAATCGAACTCTGTAGTTAAGGAAACGCAATTGCATCCACAAAAATTGACCGTTTGGTGCGGATTACGTCATAGCGCAGTGCCTTATTTTTTTCGAAACAGGGAGTGTTATATGAATATTGGCGTGTACGGGGCTTAGATATGTAATCGGAGCCGTAATAGCCATTTGAACGACATTTTGTTCAAATCATATTTGACATTAAAATATCTCAATAAAAACAACAGAACCCATTTTGATMAAATTTTAGAGTTTTATTTCATTTCTGCATCACCTGGTTCTTGTTGGTAGACTTTTTACATGTCTGATGCTCGATGCTCTATGCACTACTGGAAAACAAACATCTATAATTTCGAACAGAATTAGACATATTTGTATAGTATCACGAATTTTTTTGGACATTTTCGATTTGATATACAATAAATTTTGGAATAATTTTATTACTGGCATATGCATATACATATGTGAGTATATGCGTGTGCATTTAATTAAAATGCGCATTTAATAAAGTTGTTGTGCCACAAAATCGAATGGAAATCAACAAAAATGGAATTCATGGTAAATATTTATGCACAAGCTCGCTCATAAATGGTTTTATTTTTCAAGTAAAGKCCGCATATTATTATTATTTCCATCACAGCAAAGTTAACAGATGCAGATTCGCAAAACTTAATGAGTTTTTTTCATACGGTTCATTGAAAATAAGCTGGTGAGAGGTCTAATAAAATTATTACTTTAAAATTTTTTTGTGGATTTTTCAAAAGGAAATATTTGTATATCTACTACGAAGAGCATAAAAAGGATACATATTTCAAAAACTCTTTTACGGAAATGTCAATAAAATAAACGTAAAAAAAAGTAAACTTTTCTTTCTTAATATTTGATTGAAATTATTMAAATGATTGCATAAAAGTATGACATTTCTGGAATTAATTTTATTTTCTCGATCAACTTACAGTTATATTATTTTTGCCAATTGATGTTTATTGTTTTTTCAAATCAATTTTTGCTACCGATTCAGTAGTTATGGAAACATTATCCTGTTGATAAGCAATATTTTTATGGAAAACCYCAACTTGAAGCATAGTTTTCAATATAACAGGTGATCTAAGTGGATATCACGCGTGAGTCGTCTTTGGCATTTSATATGATATCACACCGTTAGACTCTTTCCTGTGGGGATATGTAAAGTCTAAAGTCCAGGCGGACAATTCAGCTTACACACAGGCCTTGGAGCAAAACATCACGTGYGTCATTCGTCGAAAAGATGTTTTTTCTTTAAAAAAGTAAGGAACCTCGAAAATAATTATCCTTTGTATATATTTATATATATATGTGTTATAAATATGTAAGAGTTTGAACATTTTTTTCATTTTCTCATTATTTGTAAATTTCCTGCTCCTAGTATGTTTGTAGATCCCCACAGCTTTAGTGGTCAGCCTCAAAGTTTTAAGTTGGGCTTAACGGACTTATGGTTAGGTCTASTTATTGATATCTCTCTCAAATATATTTTCATAATAATTTTTATATGCTATTACACTGATTTTCATTGATAGTTTTCAGGTTTTTCGAACAATTTTATCGTTGTTGATCGGTCAGTTAAGGGTTAATTTGTTTATATTATATCGGTTTHAATTTTTAATATGAACACTGCGGGGCAATGCGTTCAGTTTTCTCGAGGAACAGTGATTATTATGRTTAACAAGTAGTTTGGAGTTGCAGGTCTGTAGGAAAGAAAGTTCAAGTTTTTCAACTATTTTATGATAAAATGGGTTTAATTAATGGCGAGCTCAAAATCGCCGCTTTCCTGCCGGACTGGATAGCTACAACTCTGAAAAAGGCTGCTTAAGCCTGAACCAGTAGTTGATAAGTAATTTCCGACAGTACACCCTGTCGTAGGTATGAAAGCACAGAAAATATCACTTTTGGTGATATTCTCATATTTTATACATAGCTTCTTTGCAGCAGTGTACAGCAACCAATAACTTTCCTGCTCTAAAGCTAAAACTCTAACTAAGTACTCCTTTGTATTTTTCTAACCCAAAGCATATTTTTTTACCTATATTCTTTTGAGAGCTATCAGAAATGAATTAAAATTTCCATAATTTGGAAACCACGTAACGGCGAGAATATGGGCCATAACTACCGCCAAGCTCATTAAAWATAATATAAGTAATCTCTACACACATTCTATATGAGTACTGTTATAAATGTGTTTGATCGATTTGCGCAACAATAAGAGTGAAGAGCGACGTGTGGACAGTTGATTTTGCTGCAAATGCACAGCCCAATTGAAATTCATTAAATAATTTAGCTTAGTGGCAACAACATAAGCATTCGAGGGTCCAAGCCGCCATGTTATGTCATTAAAATTGCTGATAATTTACGCAAACAAAGACCGAACAATCGATCAAATGCTTTAGACTATTTCTATAATTTATGGCCACATAAATTCAACATAAAAGCCCAAAAGTAGCTGAAAATTACTGAATTTAGAATATATTTATATAACACGTAGTGTATTTTTAATGTGTGTATGCCCGTGCACTCGCTTACAAATATTAAATTGGTGTGTGTTAGGCTATCAAACGAACTTTACTATATATATAAATGAATTATGTCGGTTGTTCGAAGACCACAAGTTATAATTATTGCTTTGTGCTAAAAATAATTTTATCTTCTCATAATTTTGTTGAATATAGTGTGAAATTGTGCTGCCGAAATGTCGCTGAAATTATATATATATATATAGTTATGCCCAAAAAATAAGGTGACATGGTAATTTTTTTTTTAAATTTTTTATTTATTCTTCCAAATCAATTTCATCCCCTTCAAAGTAACCACTCCCGATGAAATACACTTATGCCGACGGATTTTCCAATCTTCGAAACAGTCGTTGTAGTCACTTTCCGGGAGGGTATTCAGTTCCGTCTTCGCTGCGGCTGAATCTCCTCAATCAGGTCAGGTGAATGCGGTGGTTGCGGAACGATATGGGTTGAGTTTTTGGCGAAATGATCACAAATTATGAGGGCAGTATGGGATGGTGCATTATCGTGGTGTAAAAACCAAGAATTGTCTTTCCACAATTCCAGCCTTTTTAGGCGGATAGCGTTACGCAAACGACGCATAACGTTCAAATAATATTCCTTGTTGACTGTTTGACTGGTTGGAAGGAATTCATAATGCACAACACCACGATAATTGAAAAAAACAGTCAACATGATTGATTGATTTTTGAGCGACTTTGGCACTCTCTGRGTGCTTTTACTTGCGAGTTACCAGAAACAATTTTTATACATAAGACTCAACCAGCTCACGACTTTCGGTCTTAGACCAAGTGTTCTCTGTGTAGCCAAAAAAACATCCGTTTGAAGAAAGTTAAAGTGAAAAGGAAAATCATTCCTCCCAGGGTCACGCGCTAAGTTTGGAAGCCCCCTCGTAAAAAAACACCCCTTTAGAGAAGCTTACTTAATTGGAACAGTGCTGCTGTTAAGCTGGTTGATGTTCTCGTAGGAGTAAAGGTTGACATAATCAACGAGAACCATCATGTTGTCGCAGGGTAGATAAAGCAGCATCCCTACCTCATCATGTTACAATCGACCACAACAMGTGAGGGATGGGTTAAATATAGAGAGCTGAAGAGTAAAACGATACGCATTTGCAGACAAAATAAGAGAGAAGTCRAAATGCCTGAGTACGAAAAAACTGGAGAAGCTGGCCGCATTAGGTGATCTGGGTACTGATGCCCAAAGTATATTGAAATTATGGAGGGAATATTCTCCAGTCTGGATGACATCACTACTTTCGGTTTTATAGCATAAACTAGATAGAGAAAAGAATCCGAAGAACTGTAGCCGTCCCATGGATAAACCATTTTGTATATCGCAATAATTATGGGAAAGCGCTTAAAATGAATCGATCGTTTTTCCCAAGGGCTATCTCTCTTATAATTTATTCCATTGTCTCACACTTCTTTGTGTCTTAGCTATGCGTTAAAAGTACCTACTTTAAAAAAGAATTCTTCTCATGCGAAAAAAGCATTTATGGCACACACTATAAGTTATTAAAAAGTTGTTTGTTTACACTTTTCRTCCATTCGTTTCACCAAACGGTAATGTGCTTCCCCTCCCTCTCCTCTTTCGCAGAGCCACTAATTTATCTCACAGCACAGTTCATTGCGTTCGCAATCGAACAAACAGCAGGAAGACATAAAATGTGAAAAATGGGCAAACAGAAAAAAACAAAAACAAACAGCTAAAATGAAGTGCGCACCAAAGACGAAGTATCTGAGAAGAAGGAGAATGTTGGAGTAATGCTTAATCCTTTGACACTTTGCGGAATTAATCAATTTCAATGTTGGAGCCACAGCTGCAGCGGCGCGCACGACAGTCACCAATTACCATTCCCCCAGCCAGAGCTTGTATTACCACGGTACAGCAACAATCTCAGCGCGGGTGAGTGGCAGTCGAGCGCAAGCAAATGCGAAGAGCGCGCGTTTTTTCCGCTCAGCTGCGGTTTGGCGGAAGTCAACATGGCGTTTGTCGCATTAACGCCATCGTCGATCAGAGTGCTTAATAGTGGCCGACTGCAGACGCTTCACTGTTTATATGCAGCAACTAATATGAACGACAAAATGGCGACGTACTGAATMACTAGTTTTAGAAAAATATTTTCCATTATACCATGGTACATACAAACATAAAATGAATGAAGTCAGAAAAGAAAAAAAATAAAAATTGAATTTTTTAAACCACTTTTGCTTTGTTTGCTGCTGTCAGCGTCATATTGCGACACGTTATGCGCTCAGGCCGATCTAACTGCTGACGTGACTAACGGTGAGTGTGCTCAAAGCAGACAGAAATGTTGCTTGGCTTCGCTCACCATCGCGTCTAAATATTGCGAGGTGCTCTTCACTCACGCGCTCAGTCGGCAGTCGCTGCTGGTTTTGCGGATGAAGTTGACTTTGTTGATGACCATGAGCATCTAATTAGCGTCTCAGCGAGCTGCGGTGGGTGGTGAAGAGGGGCGTTACGAAGAATTGCGCTGACAGCTTTAATTTATAGTGTGTCACATAATTAAAATGAAGTCTCATATTAAGGAGACGTTTACAAATTGGGAGGTAACTAAAGYAAATGATAATTTTTGTATATGAGAGAATGTAAATTTGAAAATATGACGGAGAAGAGGTGCGAGTTTGTGAAGTTCTGACGAAAGTGCTTATAAACAGAGCAGACTGACTAGAATAAAATTCGTGATAACGGTGGTGCTTTTTGCTTGGATTTCAAATATTTACTAAGATTATTTACTGAGACCAGCGAAAGTTTGATTCCACAGAAGAGTTGCAAATTTTGGTAGTGGTATATTTCAAAGAGAGTTTAAGATTTTGTCCTGCCTTAAAATATTATATCCATCAGGAGAGGAAGAACTTTTGTTGGTCTCCTTTCAAGTTTTTCCATGGATAGATCGAAGCTGGGTTGTATGGTAACCTGTCTTTAGGTTACCGGTTCACTGTAATGCTCTTCGAACAGAAGTGCCTGTCATTAAAGTAGCAAGCTGCTCAAAGTGCAGCTTCTGTCAATGAGGTAAACATTTACTCCGACCGCAGAGCGGTAGTATCAAGCTTCTTCAGTATCCAACTTCGTTAGGCGTAGTGGAATCCGCTTTCAGGTCATAGCGGACTCGCAAGAGGAAGCACCCCTGAAYCGCTCAACATCTCGTTTGCCATCGTGCTTTATAATTTCACTTGGGGACTTCTCATGCATTTAGAAGATGTTGATTGACAACTACTTGCTCTTAGTAAAGTTCGTTTCTGCAATCGTAGAAATTCTTACTGGTCATTCTACAATAAGGCGTTCATGGGGTAAGACGAAAAATATTGTCGAAAGCAAATTTTCAAACACAGTCTTACTTGACGAAACTGTATATGAGCATAATTACTAAACAGTTATACATGAATATTTCTCACCTTTTTGCCTCCGTCTCTAATGTGTCTACTGCCACTGCAACTCTTAATGAATTGAAGTGCTTTTTTGCGAAGTGCTCCTCTCCTTTATATTTTGCTCCTAATTTCTTCAAAAGCTGCGCGGATTTTTTAGCTCGTTCTTTTTCGTGTTTTTGTCGATGGCAAATAAATGGAGAGTGTGTTGGTCACTAATTACATTATGCAAGCGACAAAGAAACAGCTACGCGTCGTTGCTGTTTCTGGATTTGCTCTTAAGAGACGGTCGATTTTTTCACAACAGTTGTGTGGATGAGCGTGCTGTAGTCTCTAATGGGGCGTGTAAAAGATAGTTATTTATGTTTTGGAAGGGTACATGGCCAAGCAATAAAGGACGAAAAGGGAAAAGTGAGAAATAAAAAAATGAGACTTTAAAGCTTTCAGAGTGTGTAATTGAGAGAGTTTTTTTTAGATGCTCTCATGTGACCCACAAATGTGGAATAAATGGAATAAATAGTAGTATCAAAGATTTCCAGAATMATTTTCAGTCTGTAATGGGTTTTTCAATGAGAGTGCTACAAAAGTTTTACATAAAACAAAAACGGTTTGGATGAAAATCTTTATTCTTGTAGTAAATTTAATTAAATTCCACTTGTTGAATCGTATTTCTTTCCATGATGAAATGGCAAACCTTATTGAAGRAAAATGTCAAAAGAACGCGGAAAAAATATGACGTCCTTTGCTGTCCCTATAGGTKTACTTTTGTGACGTAGCAGTGAAGAAGGACAAGACGAAATAAATCTAATCTTCAAACGAACATTAATCGCATTCGCGACATGGCTTCCATGTTCCTGTTGACGGTCCTAACCGAAKAGTAGATAATTTCGTCTACATTCGAACCAGCAGACATTGGTTGGCCGGACATTGCTGGACCAACCAATGTCAGCCTCGAAATCAATCGCAGTATAAGTMTAGCCACAGGTGCAACTAYGGACTGAGTAGGCAATTGAGAAGTAAAGTCCCTTCTCGAGAAGCAAAGATCATAGTCTACAAGTTGCTTATCATTCCCATCCACACAAGTTAGTTCCTTAGAAACAACAGTTAGAAGAACTACGAATATTCCATTCGACCTATGAAAATTCTCTCAAAATTGTTGTTATTTTCTAACTTCCACGTCTTTGTCTAAGAGTTAACATTAGATAGACTAATTTAACACAAAAAAAAAAAAAAAGAAAGCCCCACATAGTTTTCAAAGAAGAGCTGGAAAAATGCTGGCATCTGGTATGGATTTAAAAAGTATGCAAATTAACAAGGTGATGAGGTGAATCGGTTCAGCCGTGTGTTGACGGTCTATGTATATGAAGAYCAGTCCCYTTGTTTTTGAGATATCGATCTCCTTTTCTCATCAAGAACCTCAGCACTTTACCCAACCGTCGATAGTGGACAACTATAGGAAATAGCTGCCCTAAAATCCGACTGATTAAGAGAAAGATCTTCTCAAAAGATATTGTTTCCACAATGTGAATTCGACTTGATTGATGTTTTATGAACAAATACTAGTAAAGCATTTTCCGTTGGATGAAAACGGGATTTCCATTTTCAGATTTAGTTATACTTATATTTGCCATAAGAAAAGCACTTGTATCATGGCTTGGGTGCTGCTGAAGTTAACMATTTTTTCTTGTTTTATCTTGTTTATCTTTCCATAATTTAGCTACTATTTTAGCAATATTATATTATTTTTATGTAACTGTTTTGAATGCTTTTTCATTTCACTGCCACTCGGTTGGGTGCTGACTGCATTAACATTAGCAATAGCAAAGATCTAAGATCTAGATAATGAAGGAACACATAGAGCAAAGTTTTTAAATTCTTCCAAAAGAGAAACTACGCTGTGAATGGCAGGTGATTTCCTTGCGGGAGGATTTGTTAAACTTTGCTATTTTTTAATGTTTGCCCTCGGAAAAACTTTCTGCCTCCCACCGCCAAGTTGACAGTTCACATTTTTTGTCCGCACCAAGTTTTTCGCTTACGAATTCGCCGCACTGTCGGAATTCGGTGGAAAACAACTTTAGCTAAAATCAACGGATAATTGCTTCATTGAGCAAAGTAAATGAAACGACCAAAAAAYGTGAAAAGTTAAAAAAATATGCGCGTGCGTATGTTACTGTGTTGTTGGTGTCTCTGCGCGCAAAGAGTGAAAGCTGAAGAACAAATATTRCCGCTGACGCACTGGTCAGCATGTCGCGTCACTCTTACCATTTCGTACGTCATCGTCATTGACTACACGTGTTTTTTGGTCTTGTTTGTCTCGCTTGTTTGCTTGCTTAGCGCGAAAGTTGGCAATCGTGCGGTGCATGAGCGAAAAAAATAACCCAACTCTCCAACGAAAATGTCGCCCATCTCTTTACTGAAACATCCAAGCGCTTTTTAGTAATGCCGTAAAAGTGTAAGGCTGCAGAGCGCCTTAAACATTATTGCGTGCTGTTAATGATGTCCGCTTAGGTGGCAACGCCTTATCCACTTTGCCCACACCAATCTATATTTACACTACTTTCGGTGTGTTTGTGTGCATTTTCCAGTTAAATAAATGTTCAATGAGTTTAGCAGCAGCAAAAGCAAGACCGGCAACAATAGCAAAAACAGCGCTGACGTCGGCAAAGAGGGCAGTCACACTTAAGTAGATTGATTTTTATAGTAAATGAGTTTATCGTTTTGATTGATGGCATTGCTCGCTTGATTACATTAAATGAGTCGAGCGCAGGAATTTCGCAAATGCCAACTGAGTTGTAATAGCTGGAAATGCGTCATTAAATTCGCCGTTACCATTACGACCATTAGCTATATGGAGTTTCTTACCATGGCAGCCGCGACTTTTGCTCTTCGCATCAACTTGGTGTGCTCGTTTGCTTTTGTTGGTAYTTTTTTTGATTCATTCCTTAACGGGCGATCTGTGAACTATTCTTAAGGTGATTTTGTTTCTGGCTTGACTTTTGATTTGGTTTTTATCTTTATTTGAGCTTCGAACTTTATTTTGTCTTTGATTTTACTTTTGGTTTTGGTTTAGATTTTGGTTTTTATTTTATTTCTTCGTTTAAAATTGTATATCTTATCATAGTGCCAAGTATGCAGCGCGACAAGAAGACCGAACTTGTCTCAGAGATGGTTGATCATATCTGTAAACCTTGCTAGGTTGTAACCTCCCAATAATTACTTAGCGTGGCGCATTCCTGTTGCCTGCTACCAGTGCATTTTCTCTCCACCCTCTCTTCTATGGTGTGATACCTAACCGCAATGCAAGGTTCCGGTGCCATCATCCTGGAAACCGCTGCAGAAAGGGCTAGTTCATCGTCCAGCTCATTGCCGCCTACCCCTTTATGTACCGCCAAGCCCGTTCTTGTGGATAGTTTGGTATGCGATCCCGTAATGCCTGCCCCAATGTCTTCCAGTGCTTTCGATAGGTCAGTGTAGCACTGGATAGTAGGTGGTTTGAGTCCAAGAACGCCATTCACTGGAAGGGAGTTGGCGAAGGTGTTGATGGTTCCAATGTGAATAGTCCGCAGTTCAGGCAGACGCAGGCGAGTCTTTGCAGCTTCAATAGTTGAAAGCATACCGAAAACCGCGTTGTCTTCGCAGACCAAGCAACCGCTCCTTAAGTTTCAATAGGCATTACGCTCATGTTATACAGCCACCTGACGATACCTGGTTTGCAGCCCCAAAGCCTACCGGCTAGGTATTTTTTTTATGAGTGCCTAGGTGGCTCTGGGCAGTACTAATCTCACATGCATATTCCATCGTATGGTTGAGTCTAATATGAGGCCTTAGAGTTTGACCTCTTTAGATACCTCTAACTTAAGACTTAAGCCCCTTTGGACTATGTYACAGAGAGTTTTCTGAAATTTACGTCGTGTCATTATGATAATGTCATCGGCGTACCTCTGCCACCGAATCCCATTGTTTGTGAGCAACTCAGAAATTCAAGGCACTCAAGGAGCTCATCTACTACTAGACTTTCACTCGTTTGGGATTTGGTTTTGCGCTTGCATTTTAACCAATATATAAGCTATTACTGTCTAAAACTTTCAATTTGGCTTAGACAATGGAAGACTTTGGCTCAGACTTTTATTAACATATTTTTCTTGAGACGCAATGAAAATAAACAGGGACACTTGCGTAAAAAAGTCAGCAAACAAATACTCATATGTGTAACCTTATTTTTAATATAATATAATGAGAAAAGGTTGGAAAACGAAATGAAAAATGGAAAGGGAAGTGAAAGGGGATAATGTCGACGAGAATAAGTTTGTTGCCAAGTTACACAACATTTATGCCTGCTGTGGCTCATTTCAATGTATGAGTGTTGCGGAGTGGAAAAAATATTTAAATTACATAAGTTACTGAATTATTAAAAATGTAACAACAAYAATGGCATATGAAAATATTTTAATACTTTCTTACCACACACAAAAAGTAAAAACRTGCAACGAAATATGAAATATGAAAACGCAAAGTGTAATTTATTTCAGCGACAACACACTCACTGCCACACAATTCCTGCGCTGACATGCATTTATTGCATTCATGCCACATGCAGCAACACTTGCAGGCAACAACAAAGCGCCTGTGCATACGTTGGCGCAAACAAGCGATGAAGTACAATATCAACACGAAAATTGCCTGCAGCAGCAACAACAGCCAGCAGTTGTCGACACATGTTGCAAGTTGTCGGTGAAGAAGCTGTTAGTCTTTGCATTTGCGGTGGCAACTGTTGCTCTTGAGCTTTGCTTTCTTGATTTCTTAATGTAAATCACATGGTGCGCTCGAGAGGAATGTTTGTATGTAAGTGCATATGTATACAGTTTTGTGATAGTGTGCGCCTACCACACGTTTACCGGTACTTCCATAAGGTGTGTATATATTCATTTTTCCTGCTGTCAAAACATTTGGTGCTGAAGTTGTAAGTACTGGTTCGCCTTGCAGTTCAACTTCTTTAGTATTACTTTCATAACTGTGACCTCGTCCACTAACACTTATTGACCCGTTTATCATACTTTTTGTTTCTGTTGTTTAAATATTGGGTAGTTGAAAAAGTCTTTAGATGTCGTTGCAGTCGTATATCTCCAGTGTCATACCATTTAGTGTTGGAAAGGAGGGATTTTAAGCTTCATTTAACCAAAAAAAAAAGTAATTTATTGGGAGAAGTTGAAAAAAAGTGACAGCGGTTCCAAAACGTGTGAAAAAATGAAGAAATTCGCTATATTTTGAAATTTTTGTATAAAAAAGGGAGGAATGCCACCAACGACATTTGTGAAGTTTACGAAGATGATGCTGTGTCAAATCGTGTAGCACAACAATGGTTCGCTCGCTCCGTTCTGGAAATTTCGATGTGAAAGATGGACCTCGCTTTGGTCGACCTATCGTTGAAAAAATCGATGAAATTATGGAAAAGATTGACCAGGACTGTCATATAAATTCACCTTCAAATGGTTTTAAACCATTTAAAAAAGGTTGGCTTAGAAAAGAAGCTCGATGTGTGGGTACCACATAAATTATCTCTGATAATTTAATAGACCGAATTAACATGTGCGATTCTTCGCTGAAGCGAATTGAAATTGAACCATTTCTGAAGCGAATGGTAACGGAGACGAAAAGTGGATCAAATACGACAATATTGTATGAAAACGGTTGTAGTCCAAGCGTGGTGAAGCTCAACAAATGGTTGCAAATCCAGGACTGATATCTCGAAAGGTTATGCTGAGTGTTTACTGGGGTTAGAAAGAAATCATCCACTATGAGCATGTCCAGGCTGGTCGAATGATTGATTCTAAATTTTACTGTCAAAAACTGATAAGATTKAAGCAAACAATCGAAAAAAACCCAGAACTGATCAACATAAAGGGCTTCGTCTTCAGGACAACGCGTGTGGTCTAACTGATCTTTGATGACTCGGCAAAAACTTGAAGAGCTTGGCTGGAAGGTTTTGATGCATCCACTATACCTTGTACCATTGGACTAACATTTGTTTCAGGCAATGCAGGACTCCCTGAATGGAGTAAAGTTGGCTTCAAGAGAGCCTGTGAAAATTTCTAGTCGCAGTTTTTCGCCGAGAAACCAAAAAAGTTTTATACAGATGAAATAATGTCTCTAGGGGAAAAATGACAAAAAAGTGGTCGACCAATATGGTACATATTTGGTTCATTAAAGTTTATTTTAAATATAAAGGAATAAGCTGAAGTTTGATTAGAAATACGAAAATACTTTTTCGACTACCAATATTTATAGTATACCATCTAAACAAATTTGGGACAGACTGGTCCATACCTTGGTACGGTGGACTACCCGAATCAATCTTCGTGAGAAGTTTGATCACCTTATGAGAAGTATTGTTTTTTGTCAGCTTGTTTGGCAATTTGCCTTTCCAATGAAATCACGGTAACGAAATCGGTGAAAATGTCGGCAAAGGCTTTTTCGGAGTCCCATTTATCACTAACAGAAGTATTTGAGTGTCACAAGGCATTCGGCATAGATCGTGAAGTGATAGAAAATGTGCTTTATGTGAGACGTCTATCTATCTCTGTTACCGACCCATCTCTATTACCGTCGAAAAAGTAATAGAAACATTGCTTGAATATCATTGGAGTGGCATGAACAAGATAGCAGAGGATCTCAGAGATCAACTTCAAACATTATTGTTAATGTTTTGGGTATAAAGCGTGCTAATCTAGACTTGTACCAAAAGACTTGAACGATGCCGCAGCATTACTGGTGACGAGATGTCGCTTTATGAATACGACGACAAAACTGTTCAATAATCTAGAGAATTGATAGAGGACACTCAGCCGCGGCTTATAACAAGTGTAAGGAAAACTTACGTAAGCGTTRACATGCTTTTATTATCTCAGAAGCTACTTATGAAGGCGATAATAAAGTTTTGTAATAAATTACGTGAAAGTGTAGTTTTCTTGTCAGTCCGGACCAAATTTGATCAGATGTATATAAACCACCTTTAGAAAATGATTGTTTCTTCTCACATTTTTTAATAGTCCCAAGTGCTTACAGCTTTTAAAGCGGATGATTTCAAACAATAGAAACAACAACATCTGCGATTTGCTTTAATATATAAAATATACATATGTATGTACAAATATATAGCGAACTCTCACATGAAATCTCTCTTACGCAAATTCATTCTGGTCGCTTCTGAACCAGTACAGGTCTAGTTATCAGCTTCTCCATGTATTTATTTACCACTGCAGAAACTTCAGAGACCATCGGCACCTTTTCAATTTTTTAACAACATTCTTGCAATTGAGTTGGAGTTCTGTAAGTATGTCCGTCTGTCTTTGCAGAGGTATAAAAACTCATATAAATGCGGTTTCAATGTTTGTTCTGCAAATTTACTTTTCTCGTACGTTTGTTTTACTTCTATTTGCTTTCAAATGTTTTGCCAGCAACTCCAAAGTTTTCCTTACATGCACGCATGCCTAATTATACACACATACATACATATATGTATGTATATACAAACTTCTACAGACCGAAATGTGTGTGTTTACAAAAATTGTTCTTTCTCCCAGACTTTTCTCGTTTTTTCTCAAGTGTTGCTGTTTGTTTGCTGCAGGCAAATACAACGTTTGCTACACACATACTTACACACGTGCTTACCAGGCGTGACTCACACATGTGGTTATATGGAGAACAAGAAAATTTTCTTAACACTTCAAGTGGATTTGTCTGTAATTAATGCAACATTTTAATTGTGCGTTTTTAATTTTAAAGTTGTAATACAATTCCACAGAGTTTTTGAGTAAATATAATTTGATTAATTAAACAAAAAACATAAAGTAAGTAGCAAGTGACTTTGTAAGGGAAAGCTAAGGAGATTTAGAAGCTGCATAAACCTGGCATACCTTTGTAACTTTAAATTGAAATATAAAATACGGTTATAAGTTCCGTGTGAATTCCGCCTGAATTTTGAAAAAAAACGATGTTTTTGCTTAAACTAAGGGTTCGTAGGATCTTACTTTTCAGCGGGAAGCCGTGGAATGCCGCAGTTGACCTTGTGCGGACAAGTTCGGTTCAACAGTCTTCACATCTATATAAGAATATATAAGTATAGAGATAAATAGATTAAAAGAGATGTATGTTTTCCATCTCAACATTTGTTTTATTATGTGATCAAATTTGATCCGGATTTATGGAAAAAGTCTTTAACGTAGATTGTTGGAGTTTGTAATGATGCGTTTGATGAATGAAATGTGTATTTCCTCCCTCAACATCTTTTATATCATGTGATCAAATTTGAACCGGAATAATGAGGCAGAAATTTGTACAATTCGGTCATCATATTCACCACCAATGAAGCGTTGATGAATCAGATGTATTTTTCCGAGCGACATCTTTTATACTATGTGATCAAATTTAACCCGGACTGAGAAAAAGTCCTTTTTATTGATTGTTCGGTCATAATATTCAACAGTAATGAGGAATGTAGGATCCACAGCCAAGTTCTCAAGCTCTTTTCTTATATACCCAAAATATTTACYAAAATGTGTGGAGACATTATTGATTTGTTATTAATGGTTGTAAGCATGGAAACTTTTAAGTACTATTCCTTCAACTTTTGATTTTACCGTCATTAAGAGAGGTGTATGGACGACTCGAATTAAGCAATCTTTCGATGATTTCACGATTTTCTCAGTATGATTTGTGCTTCTTAACAACTTGCATTCATATTAACGTAGACTCCCAAGAGTACTTTTGCAACATTTCCAAGGATTCTGTAGCGGCGATACCATTGTGAATGCAAAGTTTCAAGCAAATTCGTTGATAACTGTATGTCCATATTAAAAATTGCTGGAAAAACTTTTCGCATCGTAAATAAAAAGTTGCCAAACATACACTAATTATTTTAAAATTAAATTATATTAAAAAATTTCTGCACTTTCAATTGGGATCTAACAAACATGTGTTGGACACCAATCACATGTAGAATTAGAAGGTTGCATTCATGCTCACAGCTGAGGTATTTTCCAAAATTTTACACTAAGCGAATGACCAGCGCCGACAAGCATGCCGACAGCATTGGCATTAGTGTGATATGAACCGTGTTGAATAGCAAAATAGACGACCATTATTTTCACATTATATTTGCCAATGCCGCTATACAGGCGCTATTATCGCTATAATGTGGTTGTTGTTGTTCTAATAATTTGTAAAATGTACGCGGTCTGCAGGCGATGCGGGCAATTTTGTTGGCATACCTACGTTTGCTTGCCAGCACCGCGGCGATTTAGGCATTTTGTTTCACATTTTCAATATTTCCGTTTGAGTAATTCGCAACGGTTTATTAGTGAAGCGAAATGCGCGAAAAAAGACAATAAATAACGTGCAGCGTTTTATGCAGCTGCCGACCTCCTTTATCTGGTGCACAGCTGCATTAACATATATACGCAAGCAGTTGTGCGTGTGTGAATGAATTGGAAAATTATTTGCAATTTGTTCGCCTGAATGTGCAACAAGCTGCTCTAGAGACACATACGCATATGTTAGTGTGGCAGTTGGCGTGCGTGTATTGTATAGCATATGAATAAAAGCAAAATAATTTCACAGTTACTCTCGCATATTTGAACAGCTTGTGAAGTGAAATGTGGCTACATTAACACAAACTTATGTATATGCATAATAATCAGATGGCCGAGGGCGTATGAGTAATCTTCTTCATATTCACACAAACATACGAAAATACATACATACCCACATATACACCTACATTCGGTCACAAATATATTCTTGTGTGTGTTCATTTTGCATTGTGTTGCACATATTTTGTTATTCAAATCGGCTTAGCCGCATTGAGGCTGGAACGTGGCGCATCCGATAGTGGCCGAGTGCCCCGCAGTTTRAAGTGGGAATTTCGAGCTAATTTGGCATTCTTGTGCGCATATATTTGCACTGCCAAGCTAAATATTTTTACTCTTTTTCGTTGCAACTACGGAAAGCATTAGCACGGAATTAGTATGAAATGCATGGTGAGTAGAAAATCTGGTTTTAGCATCAGGCGCCTTTTTGTAAAGAATTATAATATAAATATAGTGCAGTGCTTTTAAAATTTTCCATTATATTTCACATTTGACCTTGCAYGAAATGTTTTTTATAATACTCTTAACAGAGAATATCAAATTAACCACAAAGGTTGAAAAACTTAGAAGGAAGCGTCGAATATCCAATAAARTTTTATATTTGTATCTATAGGACGAGTTTAGTCGATTTAAACATGCCCGTCGGTCCATATTTTTGWCTGCTGGTCTGTATATACATATTTGACCCAGGTYRTCTGTTTWTGAGATATCAATTYGAAATTGCGCTCCCGTCCATTTCTCCTTATATAGCTGCACAKTTGTCTGAACCGCCGAAAKTTGATCACTATAGCATATAGCTGTCATAYACACKGAATTGCTCTATAGCTGCTATACAAAGTGACCGATCAAAGTTCTTGTAAGGAAGCGTTTGCTTTTTCTAACACTCCCAAACGCGGGACAGTGACAAAGGAAGTGTTGAGTTGTTTCCACCTCATCTTCTTTCCTACAGCTTGTGTAGATGGCGTCTCGTAAGTATCCCAACCTCACAGCATGACACCGGTACCCATACCAGTCCTATCACAAAGACACTCAATGCTGTTGTTAGCGAGGTTAGGCACTCCTCGTTCAACCCTGAACGCACAGTAAATGAGTACAAGGCTAGTACGGTCGCTCTGCTATCTGAGTGAATAGTCACTTCTCTGAAGGTGGCTACACTCTGGAGCAGCAAATCTACTGCTACCTTAATAGCTGCAACTTTGGCTTGAAAGACATTGCAATAGTCAGGAAGACTGAAGCTGGAGTTGATTGAGAGCTCCTAACAGTAAACCCCTCCCCATTAACCTTCTTCTCAAGCTTTAACCCATCCGTAAGAAAGCTCACTGCCCCACTTCTTCAACGGCTACTTCCACCCATAGCTCCTTCTTCGGTATATGGGTCTAGAAGGAGCTGCCGGAGCTCGATTTGGCGACTCCATGATCTAAATAATCCGGTATGAAGTCAAAGGTTGTGAATATATCTGATTGTTTAGATACGTGTACTTTTCAGAATCGAGATTCTCTGAGTCTGATAGTCACTTTAGTAGCCATACACTTTGCGACGATGTTTACGGRCACTATGTTCAAAATGGAGTTAAGTGCCATGGTTGGACCTATCCGGSACCTTAATTAAAATTATCTTGGTTTTACTTGGGTTGATGGCGTGACCACTTCCGATTGAACCATTTTGTTACGACGCTAAGATACCCCTTCGTCAGCTCATACACGGTATTCAGGAACTTTCATTTGACCATAAGTGCAACATCGTCTGCATAGGCAATCACCCGGCAGCCATGATCCTGAATATTTTAACCAAGTCGTTAACGAYCAGGATCCATAGAAGAGGAGTGAGAGAACTTGACCTTGTGGGATACCACTACTCATATTTCGTGGCGCACGCGCGTTGCCCCATTCGCAACAATCACTCWGTCGCAYAGAAGACTGRGAATGATACTAGAAAACTTCAAAAATCATTTCCATTTATATTTTCTGGYAAAATTATTAGCTCTAGTGTTCACACTGCCACGCTAGCAAACAATGATAAAGCCATTTCCTTACTGACGTCCGTTTTTGAGACGAATTCCAGATTTTCTACAAACTTACTAATATGTGTTTACTGTCTGTCAGTGCACTGTTAAGCATGCGTTATTCGCACATATGTATGTATGTATTGGTTATATGCAGAAAGCTGACTAAAAGCATTGCACAAAATAAACAACAACTAAAACTTGTTTAAATAAATGAAAAAATACTTTATGTCAACCATAAATGTTGATTTTGCTGTCCACCCCAAAAATGTACCGTTTCGCCTCGCCGTATGTGTTCAATAAGTTGCCCTTTTGTCCAAGGCGACACCCATTCTCCAAAAMAAAATTGATTCTTTCTCATTTTTGTTTGCTTTATATTAAAATAAACATTGCCAAATGCTTCGAGTTCACTGTTGTGCTCCAGTACGCTTCGCATCACTTCGGCTTTTGTACAAATATGCTTGCGAAATAGCATTCATTTCTCACTTGGTAATTGCTTGTGAGCGTACACATATGCACACAAACACGCACACACACACACTCAAAGACGAATGAAGGTTCATTTCTTTTACATAATACAATGCTTGCACATTCCTCGGCTGTCAAGTAACGAGCGCTGGAATTTCGTCCCATTTCTTGCGGGGCACACTTGTCAGTGACACGACTGTCATGCCTGATGTATGAAAACGGAAAAAATCCTTAAAATTTTATTATCGACACGTGCTTTACAAGGCAGGCATTGCCATGCATGAGAACGCACAGAGTTGTGTGTGTGTGTGTGTACGATACGGGGTGCTACAGTGTGTCTAAAAATTGATCTTGAATAATCTTAGCGATCCYATATCGGCGATTCCGACAAAAGAGCAGCTTACTGAGAGAAAAACGAAAGTGTGGAAAATTTCAGATCTCAAAAAGCGGCTGGACCAGTTCACATATGGGTGTAGACATATTGACTGGCAATACGTCATGCTGTTCATTTATGCCTTTATTTACTGTGTAGGGTCTCCGACGGTTTCTTCTGGGTGTAAAGAACTTGGTATTATGTTGAAATATCCGTTTCAAGGTATATATAAATGCATATATATAAGTATACATATATGTTTTCTAAAATATTTAGAAAAATACTGCATGGTTTTCCGCCTTGATAAAATGAGAAAAATTTGCGCCTACAAGTATGCTACAGTTTTTAGAAACACTCTTTCACAGCAGTTCAACTGTTACCGTACAACTGCTAGCTTAGGAAGATGATTTTTGAAAATTTGAACAAGGAAGAAAATAATAAGAAACACCAAAATTTTTCCAAAATCATCTTCTTTAGGTTAACAGCTGAGCTGTTTTAGAACACTATTTTTAAAAATTGTAGCATACATCCAGACGCAATTTTTCTTACTTTTATCTAAGTCGCAGACCATGCAGCCTTCTCTTTTAAGATTTCAGAAATCATTACCTCATGATCAAACATCAAACATACTGTACCCTAGCGCACAAGTATTTAGGCTTTTGTGCCACCATACATGCATATACATATACAAATCGAGATTTATATTCCTTTGGCTTAAGCTTTGGATTCCATGAAGCACAAYACAGTATTTAACTGCAAGCACCTATCGTTTGCAAAAAATCAAATTAATTTATGGCAATAGCAAATCGCTGAAGGATCAAAGGCCGCTCTTTAAACTGTSAGCACAAACAGGGTCTCAATAATGGCGCACGAACAACAAGAAATCTAAATTTTCGTTTTAAAAGCGTGTAGGCGAAAAGCGAAAGCCATTTGCATTTGCAGCTACAAAAGCAACAGATTTTCGTATTGGTGAAGTGATTTGCATATTTTTAATACGGCAGAAATGGAAGAAAAATCATGTCGAAATGCTYTGAAAATACAGCATCATTCGCTGGTGTGTAAAATCCATGCGCTTGAATACTAGATAGACTTAATTAAATGCAGGCGTCGGCAATAGATTTAGCGCCCAAGAATATGCATCACTCGCAACAGGCTTTTAACGCGAAATTCACATAACAGACGTCGCACACACACATGTACATGCTTTATAATATGTGGGTGTGGGTGTAGTTAAAAATTTTGGAAATGAAAATTCTGGTTAAATTGAAGTTCGCACTAAAAGCAGGAAGCAAGAAAAATATTAAAAATAGTTTCGAGGATTTGAGCAAAAGTGCTTACTAAATATGCTCGCATTTGACTTTTTTAGCCAAGGTAAATATGTATGAGCAAAGTGCTAACTTGAACCATACATAATATATAAATATGTACACATACAGTATGTATATATATAAATATCAAGAATAAATATATACTTCTTGTTCTCTGTTCTTACAATTTATTGTAATATGAAGTGAAAAGAACCGTTGAATTAGTTTGAAGCCTCACATAAAGGGTGTGCGCAACATTTGCGTTAAGCAGGTGTCGAAAGAAACTCACTTAAGTGAAAAGTTGTCATGAAGGATTAGCAAATAGAAAACGTTTGCCTGGCTCTTTATTTTTATTCAAAAGTGACAGCCAATTGATATTGAGTTCGAAAAGAAAAAATTACAAATCAGTAGTCTATAGGAGGCAGCATGGACGTTGAGAGTCCCTTCCCTCTTCAGTAAGATAAATATGGACCTGTTTTCGGTAGAGAGAAATAAGATGAAGGTAACACATAGACCTACTACTATCATGTTATATTACGTAGCTATCAAGGTACGACACATTCCTGACGGTAAGTTTTCGTTACAGAAAATGTCTATAATAGTAGAACACATTTTTTTTGGGAAAAATTCGTCGATAATTCMACTKTGCGATACCATTTTTGTAGTACGATTTGTCCTTTGCTTCAAAATAATCCTCAGTTTCGATTACTTCTTCAATCGACAAAAATTTCTTCTCAGCGARCATTATTTTGAGATCTGAGAACAGGAAATAGTCGCTGTGGGTTCTGTACTTTTGTGGAAGCAACTAGAAGGCCAATGCATGGATTTCACTGACATCACGGTGCATTGCCTTGGTGAAAAAGCACATTCCTCTTCTTAAAATGCGGCCGATTTCACACGATTTCGTCCCTTATTCCTTTTACAAAGTAGTTAATAAAAATTATTTCGTGCGCTCCCAAAAATAAAGGCTCCATAATCTTGGAAGCTGACTGTTGCGTTTTTCCACGCATTGAAGCGGGTTCATCGTGTGCGGTTCACTTGAATGTCTCGCAATTGCACTTCGGGGGGAAATGATGGAGCCATGCACTTTACACAGATCTTCCTCATAGCCAAATATTCGTAAATTATATGATGTGCATGTTCAGTTGATATCTTTAGACTGTCTGCGTTTCAAATAGCTTCAATTTACGGTCCCAAAATAATTTTGTGAATTTTTTGATGATTTCGTCATTATAAACTTCTTTTGAGCATCCAATACGTTCCCCATCTTCGGTGTTCATTTCACCACTTCTCAACTTAGCATACCAAAYCTTGATGGCCGATTCTCCTGAGACAGTGTCCGGAAGATCGTCAACAAGGCGAGTTTTTGCTGTAACTGTATCTTGTCTCTTCATAAAGCTCTCTCAATAACAAAAGTTGGTTCACTAAATATTGTATAATTTAGCAACTAATAATCCCATATGTAGAAGTGGCTTTGAAGGTTAAGGCTAACTACAAATCATATGGATTTGATTTTTATTAGCGCCACCTATGTATCAGGCTATATATATTTCAATTGACCTGTTATGCCTTAGCGTGTTAATTTGCTAAAATATAATCAATAGACATATGTSTTTATATTGACAGTTTGTTTGACAGCTATAACTGTGAGATATTCTATACGTCAGAGATCCCACCCTMTTTCTTTTTTTCGGATATTTCGACWAGTTTCAACCAAAGTGGGTATCATGAAAGTTTTAATTGTTTGCACTATGGCTTATGAATTTAATTTAACTTACCAATTGCCGAATATTATTGTATTTATAAATCTTTATTCAGAAGCTTCATTGATTAAAGTTGGTGATGATGTTAAAACTGGACTTCTCCTAGACTTTCGTGGAGAAAAACTAACATTATCTATTGCAGAAACCTACTGGATTATAGTTACTGATAAATAAGCATGAGTCATGCTTCTAAGCAGTYMCAGTCGTRGGGCTATACTATACATCATCAGAGGTACGACTGCGAGCGGGCGTCGGACTTAAAATAAGCGGCTCACTATAGAAATGTGATTGACTTCGCAGGGTCCCCAAAATATGGTTGTCTGTAGTACTTGATTCCAGCACAAGAAACCAGATCTGACATATTGTGGTGAATGGACGATAAGTCTTCAATATCCTTGACCTGTGTATGATCCATGGACATAACATCGAATCAAGCATAATGTGTGAAATACTGAAATACTATCGACCAGATTTCACCATGCSCAAAATCTTGGAAAAGATCCATTAAAAAAACATTGACATACACCACCTCTTTGTCGATTTTAAAGCCGCCTTCGTCAGAGCGAAAAGGAAGTAATCGACCGAGCCGTTCGATACCAAATGAGGTTTTTGACAAGGAGACTCCCTCGTGTGGCTTCTTCAATCTATTGATGGGGAAAATAATTCGAGCTGCAGAACTTAACAGACAAGGTGCCGTCTTCTTTAAGAGTGTACAGCTTCTGGCGACCTCCGRTGATATTGATATCATTGGCTTAAAAAAACACGCCGTTAGTACTGCTTTCTCCAGACCGTATGAGGAAGCGAAGCGAATGGGTCTGGTTGTGAACAAAGACAAGACGAAATATCCCCTGTCAACAAACAAACGGTCATCGCTTCACTACTTGGCGCGAACGTCACGGTTGACCGTCACAACTTTGAAATCGTATATAATTACGTCTATTTCGGAATCAGCTTCAACAGCAACAACAGCGATAACAACAACGCAGAATCACTCTTGTCGTTAGGTGCTACTTTAGATTGAGTAGGCAAGTAAAGTCCTCCGTCGAAAGACAAAATGCCAAATTGTAACTAACTTTGGAGGTTTTCGATTCAGTAGAAGCAGAAGAAGAGGAAGACCTCCACTCTGTTGTAGAGATCAGGTGGATAATGCCCCGGCTGTACGTGATATATTGAAATGGTGCCATTAAGCGAAAAGGAGAAACGGATGGGTGTGCTGCTGTTTGTTTTATCTAGTAAAGAAGAAGAAAAAATTAGCATTCGATACTATAACGGGATTTTACTTTGCCGAAAATTAGTGAAGCCACCAAATTTGTGACATGAATTTTAAATTCGCATATTTGATATTTCACTGCTTAAAATTAGTTTTCTGAATGGTTATTTTAATTATGAGATTGGATCTGGTAAATTTAATTTTGATAACTCGTTTTAAAAATTATTCAGACAAAAAGCGCGGCTTAACTCACACTCTTTTAGCTTTAAAACTTAAAGAAATACCTTCGAGAATGACTGCTTGTTGGTAGTTGGTACACCCTACAATCTTCGGATTGATGAAGTACCTACTAACAAGACCAAAAGAACGCGTTGCGAATCATCAAATGAACATAAATTAAACTTTTTCGTGCTAAAATCGCGCAACTCACGCAAAAACTTTTAGCATCAATCAAGAGARAGAGATGAAACAACTAGACGTGGGTGAGGGTCGCATGCCGAGACGACCGCAACTCAATAATTTCAATTATGCAAGTTAAAAAAGCAAGGCACACATAAAAAAAATAGATGAAAAAGAAACTCATTAGAAAGGCACGCGCACACATACAAACACATCGGAAGCAGTACATATTTGAGAGCGTAAGTGCAAAAGTAATGCATACAAAGTGGTGCGCTCAAGTGAGTGAGTCAAAGTACTTTTGATATTCATTTCTACGAAGGAAACATAAATTATGCGGACGCGGCGAAAGCGGCGAGTGCCTGCAGGGAAGGGCATTGCCACACATAAATATATAAATATATTAGAAGGCATATAAAATGTGCATAYGCATGTATGTGTACAATGTGTACTCGCAGTTATGTAGGCCTCCCCATAAAAAAAACTCCAGATTCTCGAAGGCATTCGTGTCTGTAATAAATTCTTTCGTTTTGCCTTCGCTCACAAAGTAAGTATCTCTAATGATGCCCGACTGCCTGACTTTGCCTACCACAATACGATTGCGCCATCGCTTTATAAGAAGGTGAAAATAACGTAAATGCAAGCTCACAGCGAACAARTATAACAAGAAATGTGTGGCTTAGACGAGGGCAGGTGTATAAGGGCAAAGTAYGTGGGCGGGGTGCGCGGCGTGCAGTGTAAGGAAATGTGCAGGAAATTCTTCGCCTGTGCTTGAGCTGCTTCAAATTTGTTTACGAACGCGGAATGTGAAATGGGCGCATATTGAGAAAGAGGAAATGCAAAGAAATATTGCGCCTTCTGCCACAAATAAAGAATGGGGCAAGCACCTAATTGTGTTTGTGTGCGCTACGTGTTTGGGTGTGTTATTTTGTTTCGGTGTAGGAATGCTTGTGGCAAGTTGTAATAGATGCGTGTGAGGAATTAGAAGCATACTTTATGGCATTTGGCCGCGTATGCTGCCGAAGATGCCAACGGAAGTAGAGCCAGCAGTGTCTTGCGATTGCCATGTAACTTAGTTTGTGTGTACATATGTATGTAGGTGTGTATATAACTACGTATGTGTTTATGTATGTATGTATGTGTGCCAGTGCGTGTCTATGCGGTTGCAATTGCGGTCGACGTCGACTGTCGACGTGTTCAGTGGCGCTTCTTGGCATTAGCGGTCGCATCTTCTCAACACACGCACATATGTATGTATGTGTGAAAATAATTATTTGCGTATGTGTTACGTTTGTTTGACACTTTTTCATTAACATTGATTTTAATTCGCGGTGCTTTTCTGCGCCGGCTTCTTAAACTTGCCATCATCGGTTTGGTCTTCTTAGAAATTCTTGTATTTTTCGCTAAAATTTACATCTTTTGTTTTGATTCTGATTTGAACGTGAGCCGTTCATTATCAAGTAAGAGCGCCCGGCTGTGCTATGTTGTGATCAGTTGTTTACAATGAWGTTGTTGTTGTTGCAGTTTTGTTGTTGTTTGTCGCCTCAGATTTACCCAATATCTTTGTTTTGAATTTTTAGTGAAATATCCTAACTTTCTATGAAAAAGCTGATTTTCTTCAATGTTTTTTTGATGTATAGTCCAGCTGAGCTGGTTTGAGCTCAAAAAAAAAAAAAAAAATCATTGTATAACTCTTTGGAAACAATAACCTAATTTTTGGGTTGTTTTATTTCATGCTAAGAAAATTTATTTTTATTCACGAAAGTTTGCTATCCATGAACCGTTGAGACAAAAATGCTTTGGAGAGTAATTTATGCCAAATTTCGTGAGGATATCTTGTCAAGCCAAACAGTTTTTAATAAACTTGATGTTGATCATCCCTTTGTGCGACAGCTTTATGGTATAAGGGTTCAATATGAATAATGTTTCTTGCCAAATAAAAACGTTTTGTAAACAAGGGAAATATCAAGACGACCACTTTCTGTGGCGATACACATTCTGCAAAACAAAAAAAAAAAAGTAAAAAAAAAGATTGCGATAAATTCTTACGGTATCATTTTTTAAGCAATTTCCGATATTATATATCTCAGCACATAAAATCATTCACTAATTTTCCATTATTATCTCACATTTCTTAACGTTGCAGTACCGTCATCTGCGCCCAACGGGGATGTCCACAGCCAAAAGGCTGGTACTCTCATTACGCGGTCGCAAGCATTCACAAGGCAATACAGCSACATCATCGACACGTCTAGTGTCGGCTGGTACCTCCCCGGGACATGAGCTGGACGAAATAGCAGTTGTCTCGGGCACCGGAGGTTCCAGCCATCATCTCTCCTCATATGGCGGTATCGGTGCTGATATAAGTAATGGTCCCCGATACTCAACAGGTGAGTCAAGACATGCATATATACATATATGGACTTTTARGCATTGAAACAAAAAACTCAAATAGTTTGATTCACTTATTATACACACACACATACACGTATTTTGCAAGGATAATTAAAATTGTTGTATGCCCGCCTGTTTTTTATGTGTGTGTGCGTTTGCTYGTCATTAATAATAAATKGCATTTCATKGGTTACAAAAACCAAACAAKATWTACGGTTGTTGTTGTATGCCAGTTAAATTGAAAAAAGGGTACAGATTAAACCACCCCTTCCCCTTCATAACTTTATTCTTGGAAGTATGCGCAACTTTAATCCTTAATTGATAAAACCGCTGTTRTTATGAGTTAATTTCACACAAATACATATACACATACATACATGTATGCCTTAATGCAAAAGTGTGCTTAAATCTGTATGTATTTCAACTAAAATATAAGCAGCTTCTTAAAGCTGGTTTAACTTTGCTATGGACTTCTAATATTCTCAAGTCATATATACATACATATTATATGTGTATGTGTGAGTGTATAGATCTCATTATGGGCGCATATATGTATACAACTGTGCCTTTTGGTTGAGTAAGGTAGCAAGCACCCATGTATCTATGTGTGTGTGTGTGTGTGTGTGTGTGTGTGTGCAACATTGTCTCTTTGTTCTGGTTGTCGTTTGCTTTTACACATGCTCATATTCTCACGACCCCAACTCTTACTTAAACACATACAACAAAGCAAGCACCCATACTTACGTACATTGTATGTGTACATCAGAAATTCATATTCGGCATTGAGGCGTACAAAAATGTCCTTAGGCTTCACATTACTTTATATTTGGTATGAAAATGGAGTAGCAAGCTTGTTTTAGTAAAAGCAATTTGGTGAAAATGTTGCTTAACTGTTTTTGTAGCTGCTGTGCTGCTTCGACGACTGTTTCATAATGTTAGACATTATTACTTATTTCAGCTGGAATTAGTGTATGGTGAAAGCAGAGCTTTGCTACTCATGCCACCCATTCATACTTATATAATGAAAGCACATGCCTTGCTCTGTTGACAGTTGAGGGGGTAGTTAGCTGGAGATTGTTTGTTGTTGTTGTGGTTGTTGTAACATGCTAACTACTTGATTTCTAAACTGTTGCCGGGTTATGGTTAAGGTAACTATGATGAGCCATTTTGACAAAAATGTTGGAGAAAGCAATTTATTTAATGACTTGGGTGAGAATTTGAGTTGCTTCACGTTTCAGTGCATGTTAAATTGTTTTGGGTAAACTTTTAAAAAATTTAGATTATTATTTTTTATTTGCATATTCTAGAATATGTAGTTTCTTTTAATTGCAATGTTAATTTGCATGAAATTCTATTACTYGGATAGTTTCACTGTTTCGTGGAATTTAATGTATGTTGCTGAATGTTAGTTATTCAAGCTTGCACTTCTTCACTTACCAAAATCCATTGTAAMATATATCTTTTTCTCCCTTASTGGCGTTTCGTAARGTGCTTCCWKTTGGAGATTCCAAGCGAAGACAGRTCCTTCTCTAMMTGGTGTTTCCAACGAAGTGKAGGTCTTCCTCTTMCTCTGCTTTCCCTRGCGRCTACTGCGTTGAATACTTTCWGAGMCGGAGTGTKTTCGTCCATTCGGACAACATGAMYTAGCCAGCGTAGCCSCTGTCTTTTACYTCGCTGAACTATGTCAATGTCGTCGTATATCTCATAYAGACGAAATTATCTASGACTTCGAAGTTATGACTCTCAACAGTGACGTGAGAGCCAAGTACGCGTGTGACGACTGTTTGCCTGATTTTTCGTCTTGCCCTTGTTCACCACTATCTTCTTGCTTTGCTGGCTTATCCATTCTGGAGTACACTCTTATAAAAGATTGTATCTGTTCGGTTTAGTTCTGCAGCTCGAATTATTTTCTCCAGAAGTAGGTTGAAAAAGTCACACGAAAGTCGCCTTGTCTGAAACCTCTTTTGATATTGAACGGCTCGGAGAAGTCCTTCCCGATCCAGACGGAGCTGTTAATGTTGCTCAACGTCAGTTTAMACAGTCGTAGTGGTTTTGCGTGGATCTCTCATCCGAGGGTGTTTCAACTTTTCCATTGGGGGCATCTGTTACTCCAGCGCACAAGCCTGTGGAGGAGATGTTTCGCCTTCTCACTTTAGCTCGCCTTCAAACTGATGTTCTTAGGCTAATCTGAGGATACTTGGTCTAGGACCGGAAGTCGTGAGCTGTTTCAGTCATATGTCAAGGAATCGTTTCTGGCCAATCCCAAGTGAATGGCTTGAGCTTGAACAGTCACTATATGTTATAGTGATCCGATYTAAACAATGTATTCGATGATTGCACCCTTGACTTTAACAATAATCCATGCGAAATTTCCTGACGTAAAAATGTCAAAAAATGTCTTTTTTTTCAATTTTTGATCGTAATCTCAAAAACTAAGGAACCAGTTCTCGCGCTGTTCCTTGATCAGGGTATAATAAAATATTTTGACCAAAAAGTTGATGAGGTTCATTTGTCATTTCATTAATCTTGATTTGGACATGGAAAACGTGAGCTACGTGAACCTGGTTATGACATTTTCCTAGTTACTATGCTTAGAAGAAACTGGAAAGTGAATTTATGATTATCACTATTTAATGTGTAGAAAAGTGGCTCAGCAACAAATTGTTAAAACATATTATTATGTTGTTATTGTTGTTATTTTATTCGCTCAGTCAGYTCAGCATAGCTTAGTCTCGCTCATATTTTTCTTTTGCAGCTTCATTCCTTTTCTCCAGCTTTCAATTTCTCCTTAACTTATTTCACCGAAAATTACTGTTTATTTGCTTTGTATCGCTTTTACCTCTCCTTCATGTTAGCTACTTTACACCAATGTCTCGCAGTCTGCAGACTACTTTTTGTAAGGAATCTTATGTGTGCTTTGCTGCTCTTTCTGTTGGTTTTTCTGCTTCGTGCGTTGTCAACGCACAGGCGACTCAATCAGTTAAGCAAGCAAATGTGTGCCATTTACAAATCTAATCAAATCTCAGACGCATTAAGTCGCTCGTCGTACATTGCCCTTGTCTCGGCTATTGTTTCTTGTGACTCGTAAAGTGTAGCGGGGCTTTGAGTTGGGCTATTGGGTCGGTTTTATGTTACGCGTGCCGKCGAAATGTCAAAGTAAATAGACAAAGTAACGCTTAATACAGGTTGCGCTGTAATGGAGTGCCACATTTACGGTTGGAGTATTAAGCAAAGTCACAGGAAATTTAAATTTTGCCTGGAAGTAGTTTCTTTGTATGCAATTTTCGTAYCTGAGTGTCAATACAAATGCCATTTGTAGTGTTAAAAAGGTTATGRGGTGTTTAAAGCAACCTTTTTGTATTCAAATTATTAGGTTTGCTGCTACGATTGTACGAGACCTATCGTCCTTATCTTCTTTGCGATCTTTCAACTGGCGTTGTTATGTTGCTGTGATTGAACTTAAGCAAATGTAGTGTAKGTTTTTCTGACTGAACTAGTATCCCCAATAAAAGAAAATTTTATATTTGCAACATAAAACTGTATTTACAGAAATAATATATTGGGTGGTCGACAGAGTCTTTTCATATTTCGAATCAAACTTCAACTTATTTTGTCTTTATATTTACATTAAAAAGTAAAATGCTAACAAATAATTTTAAATTTTGTTGCCGCACGTGGAAAGTCTCATTTTCTTTCTCTCACTAGTTCTTCCACTTTTTTCGCTAGAAAATATCACTGTATTGTTTTATCTATTTTGCCAGTCTCTTTGCATAATCTATCATCTCTAAGTTCCATTCGCTGTAAAAGCAAAGAAGTCCCATGAGTCTTCAAAACATCCAGCAACAGAGATATGCTTTGTAAAAWGGTGCAATTTCATCTAATTTTACGGAGCATAAATTTGTATCATTTGCTGCAAGTGCTTGAGGCAGACATTGAGGGAATTAGCATCACACTCTATGTAGCACTGTGTTTCTTTAAAAATGTAAAATAAATATAAAGTACTATTTTATATGCGATAATTTTAAAATTGCAATATTTAACTCAGCATCTTCACCTCGCTAAAGCTAAAAAACTAACTCATAAGTGAATTTTTATTAAAATTYTAAAAGAAATTGGTTTCTTTTATAYTGAAAGTCACCAGAAATTGCTAAAGTTCTAAATACGAGGCATACAAGTAAGCGCTTTGCATACTTTTAGGCGCACCTCCCCCTAAGTGCGCTTGCCCTGCAGCTTGTTAGTTAATATCATCTGTTTTCCTGTTTTTGTTTTTTCTTGTTTTCCTTTTTTGTTTTTTCTTGTTTTTTTGTAGTTTTTTGCACATTTGCTGTTGTTGTTGCCACATATCTCAATTCCCACACTTTTCGAACATTTTTATTTTCGTCGCATTTTATTCGTTTCGCTGTTTCTTTTGTTATTTGCGCATTTATTGCCGCTCCTTGTGGTTATTACGATTGTGATAATGTCCCGCTTTTATTTGGTCATATTTTAAAAGTATCACAAACGCATATCTCATTTTTAGCGCCCACACCCCCAAATGGACTACCCAGCAAAATGCCGTTAGTATATTTATCCACTTCAAACTCGGCAGCTGCTGCCGGCGTATCTGTGTGTGTGTGAGTGTGCCGTGGCAGGTGCACGATTGCGGTTGAATTCCCTGTTCGCTGCGCTGCCGAGCCCATAAATAAATCCCAGGTTAATTTTCCATTTGACTTTTTATGATGTCGAGATTTGYTTAATTTATATTTTTTAATGTCTTACTTTATTTTTGGCCAAAAATGTGGCAATGTTTTATTACATTTTTATTYGCTTATTTTCAATTTTTATTTATTATTTTCGTTTGCTTCTTCTTCTGCTCACTTTTTGAGTGGTCGCTGTGGTTGCCACCAGCTGCCGGTGCGGCCAACTGTTGCTTAGTAAACATAAATTTTCCACCTGCATTTTTCGTGTTTATTGTCTATGTATTTGTGTATTTTTGTGACCTTTTTGCGGCCACTCATCAACTGACGCCAACTCGCGAACTCGCCTAAGTCGTGCATGGCTCGGTGTGGCAATTTATCTCTTAAACCATAATAAAATAAGCCGATTTTAAAGTGCTTTACAATGGCAAACAAATTCGCGGTGTACAGTTTTTGCGTTGTTGTTGTAATTTCAAAATTGCGCATGTGTGTATGTGTGCCGTCTAAATTTTACAATTCTACAATTTTATATTTGCCACGACTTTGTGCGGTTACATGCTATTAAATGGCTTTGTAATTTGTTGGCGTTTCCTTTTTTGCTGGATTTCGCTTTTCACGCATTACTGCCGTTAATATACTATATGTGTCATATATATCATACGTATGTATGTGTGTATGTGTGAGCGTAATAAAGCCTGTTTGTTTTTGTTTAGTTGTTAATAGGCGGTATAATTGTGGCTTTAGGTAATCTGATGAAGATAAATAAAATTGCCGGAAATTGCTTGGCGATAAATTCGGTAATTCTTGACGTGCTCTCGAGATTTGCTTGCAGCAGTCTTATTTACAAAGAAGCGACGTGCAATTCGTGTGCGAAATTTAAATGGTTTAAAATGTCTTGCTTTTTTATATTATGGTGGAAATACAAGTATATCTTCTAGATTTTACAGACTGTGTTTCTTGTAGGTTTACAAGTGTTTTTGAGACGCTTGCTGAACCCATCCATTGAGCCCAATTTTCGATGACTCGTTCGAGCGTTTCGTCTGGTAACTGCCGAATGACGCGCTTGATGTTTTGCTCCATTGAAATGGGGTAGTCCGCATATAAAGTATATATTTAGATATATTCTCAGGAAAGTATAACAGCTTCTGCTCACYGAAGTGTTTTCTCAATAAATCCATTGATTAATCCGATTTGTGGGAAGTGGCGCCGTCTTGTTGAAACCAARTATAGCTGAGATCACGAGATTCAATGTCTCGGATCAAATATTCGGTTAATATGGCGCTATAAGGGTCGCCATTGACGGTAATGTTTCAGCGGCATCATTTTTGAAGAAATATGGACCRATGATTACACCAGCCAACAAACTACATCCAACCGATGCTTTTCCTAGATAAACTAGCAGCTCCTTTAACTGCGGTGCTCCTAAATGTCTATCACTTTCTGCGTATGTAATCTTTAATAATGCTCATATGGCACGCATGTAATGCATTTGACCTAAGAGTAAGTCTTTTCGAGACCATAGAAATGAAAACATGCGTATTTTCTTTCGGTTTTCGTGTACGTGGTCTTGGTGATCCTGCATGTATTTTGCCCAGATGCGTCTGTCAGTTCCTCCCAAAATTTTGTTATATATCGTCTTAAGCTCCTTGCATATTTCCTAAACTACATTGTTTGGTAGCCAACCTGACTTTTGTCAATCTCCTCGGCTATTTCTTTTTTCTTATGCCTAGAGTCCAGTATATTCAGCCGCTCTGCTTTTAAGAACATTTTCAAGAGCAATGCCATGCTTCATGTCGTGTCCTGCTTTAATAGTTTTAACAGCAGTTTTCTCGACTGCAAAACATTTAGAAAAGTCGCCGCGCAATATTTCCCGGTGCTAACTTCATTCGTTCGTTCTTCAGAGAGTATTCCAGAATGCAGGTAGGCATATTGACTTCCAKGTATAAGTAGTTGAAGCTGTTCTCGGCCCATGGCGCATGAAATCAAGTTACCGGTGCTTTGAATTCCATATAGTTATTGTTTTAGCCATCATAATATATACTAAGAACTAAACTATATAGAAAAAAATACCTTTGTAACACATGTTGCRTTGGTATATATTACAAAGAAAATTAAAGAAAGGTCGTGTAATTGTTATGTAATACAAATACACAAATTACTGTGCTCAAGCGTGAAATTCTGCTAGCAGGGCGGTTTCACTAAATTAAAAGTTGAAAATTGYCTGCTTTCTATTTTATTAAAAAAATGTTTTCTATAAAAAAATCGTGTTATTGTATTATATTATAATTTCGTTTGCACATACACATATATAATACGTACTAACAATTGTATGTGTGAAATATGTGAAATGAATTCACATGCAAAGCACATGAAAAAGCTTTGTGCAGGAGTTCTGCTGCTTTTACAAATGTTTATTTTGCTTTCACTCGAAATGTGTACACTTCATTTGCATTAAAAACACTGAAAAAGTGGCGAAAAAACTAAAGCAGCGCTAAATAAATTAAAAAATTTACGCTTATGTGGAAAATGTGTGTGAAAAAGTTCGCGGAATTAAGGCAAAAATTAACTGTAAAGCATTTTTCCAAAAGGATTGCAACAAAAAAAAAAAAAAATCATAAAAGTGCCCACAGAAATTAGCTTTTTCGCCGCTGGCCATGTAACGAAATAAAATTTTATTGTCGTGTCACATAAAAAGTAATGAAATTTGTGGATCAACGAAAAATGTTAAACGATAAGCTCGGCGCGGCGAAAGAAAAAGCCAAAGCGCCCTTCCGGCTCGCATGTRCCACGTCAAAGCTTACATAAAGACGAGCGTTGAAGAAATAACGAACATATTGAGTGCTTTATGAAGCGCAAAAAATACGCAATCGCATTACATTTAGCGCACATAWTACATACGTACATGTATGTATGTWTACTTATAAGTAAATGTGTTTGWAATTGTGCATGTRTGTGTGTCCCTTGCTTAAGTGCTTTGTTTAAGTTTGCCTGGCGTGGAATGGCATAAAATTAAAATACCCATTTAAATAATTGGCGAAAGTGTACATTAGGGTGAGGAAAGAATTTTTGTAATTAGAAAACAGCCTTTTAAAGTATATTTTGTAAAAAAAATTTTGTGCTCTACAAGAATAAACTATATAAAAAACAGTATTTTCAAAGTCAAAGCGTACATTAGGGTGTGAAGAGAAACCTTTTCCAAACAAAAAAGTCTTTTTTAAGACGATTTTTTAAGAAATTTTGTGCTCCACAAGAATCCACCATATAAAAAAATTATCTTAAAGCGTACATTAGGGTGTGAAGAGATAAAAAAACACATTTGAAGTACATTTTTTAAGAAATTTTATGCTTGGCATCAGTCCACGATATAAAAAAATATTCAAAGTTGAAATTCGTTACCAGTTTATTTTGGCCCACCCTAGTGTGTAAGTATATACACATGTTTAAGTATTTGCAAAACAGTGCTCATATGGCGCACCGTTACCTCGATGTAAGCCCTGTAAGCTGTATTTCTTTCGCATACAATTCGGTCCRCGTAATCGTTTATCGAATATTTTCCAATGGTGCACCATTTTGTGGCATGMAACGCACATTGAGCACATTGCGTTTAATCGCATTTCGCAGCATTTAAATGTAATATGCTTTTTATGCATACCCACAAACACAACCACACATAGATGCTGAAAGCCGGACGTAGCAGGCGTCACAAAAAGCAGTGGCACGAACAAATGTAACTTTGCATTGTGCGCACTTTTTTGTTGCACGCTTATGAACTGCCACTCARCTTGCTAGTTTTCAAAAAGCTCAGGAGTAATTTTAAAGCTTTTTTCAAAACACTTCGAAAAAGTATTTTGTTTAATAGATAATGAATAATCCAGCTAAATAATAAATAAATGAGTTTACTTAACCTCCTAAACAATAAGAAATCTTTTCATGTAAAAACGGTATAGTTTTTTAATTGGAGGGTCATTTTGAAAAGCTTTGCATTCTCTAGGTAGCCTGTCCTCCACCTGGCGGAGACGAAAATTTTATTTGCTTAAGATTATCTCGAATTAAAAAACATAAAAGAACTATGTATTATTAGCAGTTGATRGGAACAGCTGATGATGAATGCATGAAAATTTTAATTTTTAAAACAAATGGCGGCTTCTCAAAATGAAAAGTTGATTTTTGGCAAACTTACACTTTGGATTGCCAAAAACAATCTAAATTGTTATGAAAGATCTTATTACTTCGACGATTGTCTGAAAAATATATCCAAGAAGGTCTTGAGAAGAGAATTGTTCCACCTAGCCGTTTCAGAGAAATTGTCGTTACCGACTCTTCAGACAGTGTTAGAAATTTTGAGAAGCCGATTACACTCACTTAAAAATTCCTATTTTTTAAATAGTTGAATGCCATACATCCCAATCCGCTTTATGAYAAAAGTACTTTGTTGTCTAGATTAAGTTTAGAGTGTTTTTAAAAGCCACTTGTTTTACTAGCGAAATGCTTTCTACTTTAGTGAATACCAAAATAAGTTACTTCATTCAAAAGTTGATGTCAATGCATTGTTAGCTGTTGGAAGATCTGCTGAATATATGATGTATAGAGTTGGACCTAAAAGACCGCATCCTACTTTAAGCATAAATYGCCCATTTTTTAAATAAGAATCCAATGTTTTATACAATTGCAAAAGTAGAATATTTGTAACCTTATTCAATATAAAATACCTTTTTTACACACCTTAAAATAAAGCGGAACAATACACTCTGTGCTCAATTGCTTTTCATATTTCGTTAGTMATTCTATTTACTTGCTCTATCGTGCTATGTTTTTCACCGAATTGGTACGTTAACACGTTTGACTTTTTCCATCAAATTGGATATTATCCGATACTCAGAGGTGCATTGAAGAGCGAAGAGAGCACCTTAACTGCAATATTTGGTACCTCAATCAACATTTTTGCGGTAATATTATCCTACCTGGTGACTTTTGAGGGTTCAGTTCTTAGAGGATTCGAATACCTTGTTTCAGGAGCTGAAGTCTTAAAAGACTCGMTCAATTCGTTAGCTGTGTTGGGTAAGATTGACAACTTAAGGTTCTTTTTTTGGGCAATTAGTTTAAATACCTTTTATAGGTGAATTACAACACAATAAGCCTTTTCCTCGGCACTTCGAGTTCATTTTCCACTCAAGTCTCGTACAGGTGTAAGGATGTTGGTGTCGACTGGTGGCTTCATGTACTTTTAGGCATTTCAAAGAGAATTTTTCTTGTTTGAATCTGAGCCCAGCTTCTGTATATTATTTATATACTCGTACATTTCAGTGTTGAATTCTTCCTTGCGTTACGTACATCAGATTTTAATTGACGCTAAGTGGAACGGAACGACTTACCTGTCATTCTCGTCTTGCACGCTCTTTTAGATTTACAACTTTTCAATTTATCCATTGGTAATTTTTTTTGAGACCAATCGCCTTTTGTTTGGTGTTGCTAAGACACTTGTCTTATCAAGTGTCATGTATTATATATCAACAAAGGTTATTACAACAAAATCAATTAAATCTGCTATTTTTTGGTATTGTCATCTAATTCATCAAATAACAGTGCTTTAGAAATGACTCTCGCTTAGCAAATAATTTGAAAATTGTCTTCTTCTTCTTYTAGAAAGCTTTTCATTCGATAGAGACACCGTTGCTGGAGCAAATTCTCATATCGTGTTTGTTATTGAGGATTGTGACGGGTTTGAAGAAGCTGTAGTTTGATTAGTCGCCCGAAGAGAATTTTGTTAAAAAAAAGTCATGCCAAGCATTATATGCAGCATACTTTGATTATAAAAGAAAAGTTTTAATCTCACTCACCTATATTTGTCAGCCCTTGTACAYTTTCGTTCCTCTGAAACAGCGAAAAAACAAACAAACTCCTTTACACCGTCAGCGGCAAGTGCGCAACAAAACATCCCACATAACTGTATTTTCACACGTGCATGTAAGATATTTATTATTTAAACAAGTATAACTCACATTTCCTAATGTCTGCATGACAAGGCAAATGAMTCTAATGATTGTCATCTTGATGCCACCATCGCGCTGCCACTGTCAACACCGCAGCGGCGAGCGGCGAGCTACGGCGTCATGTGAGAAGGTAATAAAATGCGGAAAATAAATAAAATACGAGCATTAGCATAAAAAAGAAAATATAAAACAACATGACCACATGTAAAGGAGTCGGCAAAAAAGGAGTGCGACAGCGTTTACGTGTAGTGTGTGGCGCGGGTAGGAAGTGAGGTTAGGTTTGCGAGAGTTTTAAAAACTCTCCGAGGTGTACTTCAGTGAATTTTATTTGCATTTTTATGTGCAGTCAAAGAAACCCCAAGTTTCCGTTTCGCGCTCCTAATGGCAGGCTACGTCAGCGCTGTTGTTTTTGTTGTCATTGACATTGCTTAATATAGTAGAGTTGTGATTTTCTGTAGTTCTTGTTTGAATTGCGGTATTTTTTATGCGCTTCCTTTGACTGCCGTTGCTCTGCTCAAGGGCAGTAGTTGTCAACAAAGGTTATCAGCAGAGTGCGCGGTGAGCTCGTTTATGTGTCTTCTGTCTTCTGTGGAAACTGGTTGTTCATGTACCGCGGTTTGACTCTTTGTTTTGTTGGAAAGTTTGTACWAAATGTGGTTACTTTTATTTTTGTCTTTGTGATTTGAAGTGATGAAGAGAGTCAGAGTTGGAGTTGGAGTTTCCGTCGACTTTTATTTATTTTTAGAGGTTAGCGCCATTTGAATTAAAAACCGCTGATTTTGCTGTTTCACAAAATGCCTTTATGCCACCCACACTGATTTCTGCAAAAAAAAAAAAAAAAATTTTTTTTTGTTTGTAAATTAGCCGCTATTTGGGGATCGCTTTGGGATCGAAATTTTTGCAGCATGCTTAGTTATTTTGGTTGAAAAGTAATTAGAAAATCATTTGAACGAGTTTGAACTCAGCAGCTCGCCCCACACACACACACATACAAACTAACAAAGCAGCAGTGGGAGCATTAAGATCATGAATAAAAAATAAGCATAAATATTCGCCACTCAAACTCGCGCCTAAATGGGAAAAGTTTTGCATTTTCGTTGAGCGAATGCTATGGAAATTTTATGAGGAAACTTAAATGCCAGCCAAATGATGATGAAAGTATTGCCATCGATTTGACTTCTGTGGTGTGTATATGTGTGTTGATGGCGTTGGCGCTTGGTGGCTATTACCGTTATGGCTATGGAAAAGCGCTCATGACTATTTTTGCTCATTTTTATTTCGTCACCGCCGAAAAGCAAAGTGTATGCACAGCGGCATGTTGCGATAGATTTGAAATTTCGAAAATGTTTGTTTGCGTTTCAAAAGTAAAACAAAGCGTGCAAAAGCACAAGCGTGTGCTCGCACCGCTTTAGCAACAAAAAAAAAAAAAAAATAAATCGAAAAACTTTTTCAGCCAACAACAACACGAAGAACGTATTTGTTCTGTGTCAGGCTGCGCTATTGCACGCAGATTTCCCTGCGCCTATATATATTCATGACTCGTTGTTTATAGCAYAGCAATGTTGTGGGCTGCAGGTGCGTATACGTAATGCGCCATATTAAAGGATTTAGTTAAAGGCTTTCTATAAGCACATTTAGTAAATACATACCAAAGCATTATTTTTGATTTCTTTGCTTCATTTTGTTTGTGTTTTCCKTTTTCCCCTTTGTGTGTTATTGTTGTACTCTTTTATTTTCCTCCTTTATGATATTATTAGCATGCTTTGACTGTACATAAGTGAGTTGAGCAAAGTCATTGACATTGAAAAATGGTTGCGGTGGAGACAGCATGCTAAATTACAGTTTTAACTTTAAGGTTCAAGATTCTAAAATTAATGAAAATAAAGTAGGGGAAATAAATAAAAGGCAAGAAAGCAAAGTTTGCGTCAAGTGTGTAAGAGAAAGAAGAAAACATTTTATTTGCTGGTCTTTTGCAAGTAAAGCCTTAGTACGGAGTTCAAAGTTTGGAATATATWTTTAGTCAAGATTGCTSTTGTGATTGTTTATTTTTGAAATKTTTTTATTGTTAAATTTTGATGATTTTATAACAGGATGTGGGAAATAATTTTGAACTAATTTCAAATAAGATAGACWCTAAAAGACGCCTTCTTATTCAACTCACATTTCTTTTGATGTCTTCTGGAACTTTATCTCAATATTTCAAACAAAACGCCTTTCGACTTTCAACTGAACATATGTCTATTTAGATGTCTACTTCATTTAATTTACATTCTTTCAGCTTTTGATTATAAAAATTCTATGAGCAGTATTGGGTCTATAATTATATTCGTGCGTTGTTTTTATACCCTGAGACAAACTTAATATATCCTAAGTTTGTAACACCCAGAAAGAAGCGTCGGAGACCCTATAAAGTATATATTATATATAAATGATCAGTATGTTGAGCTGAGTCGATTTAGCCATGCCCGTCTGTCCGTCTGTATATATACGAAGTAGTCCCTCAGTTTTTAAGATATTGTTTTGAAATATTGCGAACGTCATTTTCTCTTCAAGAAGCTGCTCATTTGTAGGAACTGCCGATATCTGACCATTATAACATATAGCTGCCATACAAACTAAACRATCGGAGTCAAGTTCTTGTATGGAAAACTTTCACATTTGACAACGTATCTCACAAAAGACACACATTTTTCAGATCGGCTTACTATAGCATATAGTTGCTATACAAACTGAATAGTGCTGGTATGGAAAACTTTTGCATTTGGCAAGATATATTCACGAAATTTGGTATAGATTATTTTCTAAGGCAACAACGTAATCTCCGAAGAAATTGTTCAGATCAGTTGACTATAGCATATAGCCGCCATACAAACTGAATGATCGGAATCAAGGGTTTGTATGGAAAATTTTTGCATTTGACGTGGTATCTTCACGAAATTTGACATGGATTCCTACTTAATGTTATAACATAATCTCCGAAAAAATTGTTCAGATCGGATTACTATAGCATATAGCTCCATACAAACTGGACACATAGTTACTAAAGGAAATGCACTTGTGGAGAGTATAATAAACATCGGTGCAGCCGAAGTTAACGTTTTTTCTTGTTGTAATTTATTATTTGGTAAAAAAAGTGTACAAAAGTATGGATCAAGGTATCTCCCATCCTTCTGTCGAGTTGTGAATTTCTTTTCAGAACAATATCCCATTTTCTTTTTACTCTGTTCTGATGTAAACTATATTCAAATGAGGATGATATGCATCAGGTAGAACAAATAATAGGTGAGACAAAGTCGCATGTTTTCAAATAGCTTCTAAACAGTCTTTTACATGAGGTCAAGCGTTGTCATTAAGAAAAATTATTGCCTCGTTACTCGGGACATTTTCCGCAATCAGAAGCTTCACTGTGATGAGTTGTTATCGCTAGTGGCCTCTATTATTGGTTTCACATTGTTTTAGAAGCTCACCATAGACGGATGACCGTCTGATGTCACAAATACTGATCATTRGCATCTTGGATAYTTCAGTTTCACATTCGATGACTTTMAACTGACATTGTTKTTCATACTAAAGCAATGAAGAAGAGTTTTCCGCGAAACATCTTTTCAGTCACAAAGTTCTACAAATTAAAGCGAAAGAAATAATTGTTTGTTTGTTTACCCTTAACATTAATAGCRTAGTACGCATGTTCGGAATATTGGAACAGTGGAAGAATAAAACAAGTTACGTTCCTCTTGGCAAACGGAAAGAATATAGTTATAGACAGATCAATCAATCCATATCAGATTTATTCAGATTTTCATACTCTAAAGAAGTTATATAAAAATATATGTATAWGACGATATAATCACTGTGATGTGTTGACTTAGCATTGTCCGTCTGTCTGTACACATGCGAGCTGGTCCCTCAGTTTTTGAAAAARTATTGTACGAGTTCTTTTCTTCTCAAAAAGCTACACATTTGTAGCATACATAGGTTTACTACGGCATACAGCTGCCATACACACCAATTGATCAAATTCAGGTTCTTGAATGCAAACTTCTTTTTTTGTAAAAAATMTTCTGTGCTAGCGAAGTAAAAGCTTGTTCTTCTTTCAACTTTCAACTACTTTCCACGAAATAAAATGCGCTGGATATTCTAAAGGAAGTATTTTGGATAATTTGAGTTCAAAACGTTGCACTCTAATGCATGCCATCAACACAAACTCCAAAGATTTGCCTTTGCTGAATCGTTAAAGTGTCGAACGCACAGAAAATAAAGCAATAAAAAAGTGAATAAAGCAAAGCGAAACTTCGGCAAAAATTGCCAATGAAAGACAGCTTTTGTAAAAAGAATAAAAAGCAWTTGTTTCTAAAATAATTTCTTAACGAAAAAGTGCACGTTAGAATATCTTTTTATACTAACACACAGACACGCGCATACATGTTTGTATAAAGTGCCTGAAAGCTTATAAATTTAACTGCAGCTTGCAGTTGATTACAGCTATCAGTGGTGCGATCATAAACATAATGGGGCACCAGGCAAAATGGCAAATGGCGAGCAATAACGGCCACCAACAAAAAGCGTTGGGCAGCAAAAGGGATGTGGCGGCGGCAAGCRCGAAAGACAAGAACAAAATCATAACAACATCACCATTACCAATAGCATTTCCATTAGCATTAACGGCACCGATAGCAACGGCAGCAGCGCAGAAACCCGTTTAATGCCAAAGGACCTGCTATACAAATATTATAAATGTATGCGTGTGTGTGTGTATTGCTAGCGGGGATGACAGCCGCGGCTGGCGCCTGTATGTGCCCCACAAAAGTGTATCTGCCACACGTCCGTATATATCSATTCAATCAGATGCCTTATTATCTGCTCGGGCCTCCATATGGGCCTATATACATATATACAAAAGCGTATATATGTATGTGCAATACATGTATAAGAGCGTGTATGTAATTGTGAGCTTGTGTATGTGTGTGCGTAAGCCTGAGTTGGCGCTGGCAAATGATGAAATACCAATATTTTCGCAATCAATCAACATATCAAGCACATAAAAGCGCACAATAATGAAAGTAACAGCAACAAAAACAACAAACAACAAACACACAAACAACCAGTASAACATTCAACGACTCGACGCTCAAATCAGTCAAGCAAGTAAACAACCAGCCATAATGCTRAAAGATATATCCAAAGTGCATAAGAAAGTTGATGGCAGGCATCGRTGTTGGCAACGCTGTTGTCAATGGGCCTGTCAGTTGAGCAGGAAAATTGCGTTTGTCGCTGCAAGTGTAAGCCTATGCATGATGTATGGGCATATAAATAAATAAATAAATAGCGAAGTTAGCTGCAGAGAAGCATGAAATGATGGCGTGTGGAAGTGTGCATACTTTTCCACTTTTTAAAGCATACATTCCAGCGCCAAGCAATAAAATACACGCAATAAGCATATTCTAACCSCAAATTGAAATTGAAGTAATAAAATTCTTAGTTCGCTGGTTTTAAGCTTTTTAGAGTTGTAAACTGAACTCCATGTGGGAGTAATTTCAAAAATTTTGATTAAAAATATACTGTTATTTCTGAAAAAAATTCAYTTYACAAAAAGTTCTACTTACTAAATATTCAACACAATTTACGAGAGTCTTAATATAATATCTTATGTACGGTTGGAATATAATCTGAGTCTGTGTTTAGAACCGTTCTCTTGACTCTTTATGTGAGGCCTTGCAGATATAGGTGTCTTCTGTAGTATTTTTRATTWCACTTAAACTWTMGRGCCGTTCAAGATTTATATWTCGTCRTATAAAATGCAAAATAAGGTATAATTGAAAAATCGAAATTGAATTTTTATTACTTACGATGCCCTACATCGTATTACATATTTGTAACATAATATTTTCAGCTTTCGCTGTTAGAYATAATCAATATTTARCCAATAAAAACGGATAACTAACCAATATGTAACCAATATATAACCACTTTATAAMCAAAACTGAAAATTTGTTTCARTATGAGTGGWTCCTTTTATATCGTTTTCCTTCGCCTGTAAACTTWTGAAAWGTGACGTTACGTTACTYTGYATTTTATGTATRTAAAGCAAGGGGTAAACCGTCWTGGAGCACCAAATGAAAGTCAGCCTGTTTTGCAAGTTGAGGTTTGCAAACTTTACGAGTTTTTTATGTACTGGCATAAAAAACCTGTACCAAGTGCGCGCCAACGCACTCACTGCTCATATTTTATAAAAAAAAGATACTTTTAGTTTCGTTAAAGGTTTCTCTGCTTGTCATTACATACCTTTGTTTTTGTGAGTTTCGTTCAAATATGCACAGTTTTCTTACGTAAGGCTTTCGCCGCAAAYGGAAATATTTTGGTGACGAGTTAGTGTTTTGTAGACAACATATACAAAAATTGYAACAACAACAATCAGTATCAATGATTTTAACAGTAACCAAAGCGCACATTAAAAAMCACAACGACAAACAGCTGAGAATATTTCACGCCATCAAACTACTCCCTGTCGCCGTGCATTGATACAGGGTGGTTCTTACAGTGAACACCTTTACTTTTGATATGAATTAATTAATAAGCTGAGGCAAACTGCCATGGGTTTTTTTCATATTTTTTTTCATATTTTCTTTTTCGTGGCACAGAATTTATTTATTAATTGATCAACCCAAACTTTTGAAAAAGTATGGTATTTAGAAAGGCAGAGTTGCGCAAAACTAAAAATAAATTATTCTTCTTTGCTTAATCGAAAATTACAACCGAACAATGGTTATGGTACCTTACATTCGCTAGATTAGATTTTCACGTTTTGCTCTCTCTCTTTTGGAGTATTAACCATTTTTTGAACACATAACATTTTAAGCATTTGGGTAAGTAAAAATATACAATAAAAATGAGGTAATATATTTAAACTATAGATTGCTGTTTACACATTTTGACCACCTTTATGGCATTTTGTGTATACAATGCAAATACAAGTGTTCGCCTTTTGAAGCATACCCAATACCGCAATTAGAAAACAGAGTGCTGCTCAGACAATGCTTGGTCCATCAATGAAAACAAAAGGTAATCGGAAAGGGTCGAGTCCGAAAATATGGCGGTTGGGATAGTAGCACCCAGCCAAATACTATGATTGTATCCTGAACCGATTTTTCTTTGGGTGCAGGTGCACTGTCTTGTAACAAAATTACTTTCCGCGTCTTCTTGCTCATTATTGTTTCACCAGGTTTTAGAAGCTAATGACATAGCACACCCTTGATCCCACCAAAACAGAGCATTGCTTTCTCACCGAATCGTTTTCTCACCGTTTTTGCGTTTGTCGATGTTGATGTTTATCCTGGTTTAACCCATAATACTTTCCGCAAATCATTTGACATTTTTAACACACTGAAAAAATATGTTGTTATTTGTCTAATGACTGTAAGATTATTGCAAATGTTTGGCAGCTGTCATGCCAACTAAGCAGAGAAAAAATTATAATTCGTTCACAACAAATATTCGCTAACAACACATTTGTTTCTTAAAGACTTAGCCTAGCTAGCCTCGAGGCTACAAGTTCTCAAGGCTGTATCTCTGAAACTATTACTYGGATCAACTCGAAAGTGTGGGACAATATTTTAAAGGTGTTATAGAATTTAATAAGACACTAAAAAACCTGTAAACCGATGTAACCTATTAACGCCCACTTCATACCGGTACACCTGCTATTTGTACCCACGAATTCAAGTTTGTTCTTCAAACTATCAATGAACATATAAAATTTGCTGTGGTTTACTTTTAAATCTTTATTTTAATTTTACATYACAAAAATCAGAAAACATGAAACAAATTAAAGAGATATTGTAATAAACAGACAAATGTCGTAAAATAATTTTATGAGCTATTCTTTTATGAGTTTCCAGTTAAGAACCGATTTTTTAAGCACCAACCGAAATCTGTCCCATCAACCTTGATAATTTTCTTCCAACTCTGTTAGATCATGAATCCTCTTTTTTCATACAATTTCCAAAATTATCTGAAAATTTCTGCAGTAATTGCGAATATAGTCGAAGTTAAAATCACATTTACTTCTGGAGTCTGAGTATTTGGTACATTATAGTTCCCAATGAAATTACGGCTATCAGCAAATAACTTTTCATAACATAATTTTCTTTCATTTCTTATATCTGCGAATGACTTTTGAAATACAAACAATTATTTTCGTTGAGTACAGCAGAGCATTTCCTAGGCTGTCAACTATCTGCACAAGTGGACGACGGTAAAAATGAGAACTAAAAAAAAAAAAACTGAACGACGCTTTCT
>NW_017534564.1:989478-994019 GCF_001853355.1 Bactrocera latifrons
TCTTTCATTTCAAGTGCTTAAGTATTGACCTCCCGAACGCAATCAAGAAATAAATGTGAAAATGGTCTGGAATATTCAGGAAGTCTGWAACTGCAGTTGATACAGAGCTCCCGACAGTAAACCCCTCCACCAACCCTCTCGCCAAGCTTTGACTCATCCGTGAAGAAGCTCACTGCTCTTCTCCTCCAACGGCTTCTTTCTACTCACAATTCCCCCGCCGGTATATGGGTAAAAAAAAAAGCCCTCCGCCCATAGAGCATAACGGGCTTCCCTCAATTCGTAAACGGTGCTCAGGAACTTCCCCTTGACCATAAGCGCTACATCGTCTGCATACGCAAACAATAAGTACCAATCCATCAGTATCTCCAGAATTTTTAGTAAAAAGGAGGAGAGACCGATGGACCTGAGGTCCTTCATGATTAGTATAAAATTATCTAAAAAATTATTTATTTTACTTGAAACTTCCTCTAGTTTTCTTAGTTTGCTCGACAAGGTTTGAAAGAACTTAGTAATGCAGCTGACTCCAACCAGCTACGTCCAACAGAGGGTTTAGTAGGTCCGTTAATTCYTTTCTAAGACCCACGCTTGAAGTTTCTATCAAAAAAATACATAAAATTTCTTAACTTTCTGTGACTTTGTAKGCATGTGGTAAGCAGCCATGCTTTTCCTATTATCTATTGATTTAAAGTCCTACCCGCACTATTGGCTTCGACTTCACCTCACACCACTTGCTACTCAAAGTGCCAGCGGTTGACCGCAAAAATTTGTTCAGCACTTCAGGAGCCGCCACTTGGCTGCAACCCAAACTATTGGCATTTGGCACTGACCAATGMCGACAGACACAACTGGACAACAACTCGAGTTAGTAAATAGTTTGCGGARTATTTCAAAAGTTACCACCAGCGCRCATTTGGCGACAAAAGGTGGCACTAACCGTTGCGGCACACTCACAAAGTAAATAAATCAATCAACTGCGAGATGTGTGCCCAACAATTGTCAAGCAAATATTGCAGGACTGCAACAGCAACAAAAACAGTAGTTACTGCTTTTCACATCATGCCCACACTTCGACACGCAACTGCTGTGAATTATTCCTATCACAAATCCGGCCTAAGCCGTCTGGCGGCCAGTGTCGGGAAGTGCGCGTRGGCGGGTCGTCAACACAGCGCGTGCCAACGCATTTTCGTTTTGTCATTGCAATAAACTTTCACTTTTCGCATTTGCAGTTCAAGTGTTGTCTGAGTTCGGCAAGCGCGCGCTGCGCACCGAAAATGTGGATCGATCTTGCGAATGAACAATCTTTGTTTTTTTTTTTTATTTCAAGCAGACACGTTGTTGATTGCGGTTSCTGCGGGCCACACTCGAGTGAAAGCAGATGGTGGTAATTTTCCTCGAGAGTTGCGAGACTCGCAATGCCACTTCTGCATTGCCAAAGATGCCACGCCGGGTTTCTTCACTTATTTATGGGTTCATCAGCCTGCGTATGTATGTGTGTGTGTGCATGCAGTTTCTTGAGTTTCCGATTGGTACTTACTGCCATTTGGTGGGTGATTTAGGCATTGCTGCTATAATTTATGGCCGCAACTGATTGCTCACTTATTCACTGACTAATTCATGGGTTCGGTTAAGTGAATAAATAAATTTGTGGCATTGGAAATTTATGGTTAACTTTGTATGTTCACGTATGTATTTGTTGTATTTTTTGTCTCTTTTCCTTGCTAAAGTTTGTTGTTGGTAGCTTTATGGTTTAATTTTAATTAAAATCGGTTGACAAACTTTGTTTAAAAGTTCGGAGTTGTTTTTAGACCCTTTGCAATTTTTTCCAGCTCTCCAGAACAGTTGGTGGGAAATTARTATTGATTTTGGTTTCAATTATTTTTAATTCTGATTGAATATAGGGCTGCGTTAATTAAAGACGSTAATAAATTGTTTGAGATGGGGTTCTGTTACAGTTTTGTTTAGAAACCAAATTATTTACTCGGTAGGTATTGGTTGTTGAATTGATAATAAAATCGTTTAGTAACCTTTTAGCTGATGCGCTGATGCTCAATTTCTTAGTTTCAACTAGAGTAAGGTTCCTCACCAAGGTCTTCAACCTGTCGGTGATCACTCTTCAAATAGCCGATGTGTGGAAAATCGAAAGAGTAGTCCCACTACTAAAAGCTGGGAAACGCGCCTACAAAGGGGAGTCCTCTCCTGTTCCCAGTAGTAATGATGCTGGAGGTTTTGGTACTCCCGACCTTCAGGCACCACCTTAGCCTAGCGAACTACCAGCATKGCTTCCGAWAAGTGCAAAGCYCCACCACAGCACTTAGCGTAATAARCGCTCGGATAGTTCATGGCCTCAACCAAAAACCACCTTGCGATCCTCTTAAGGTTGGACTTGTTAAAAGCCTTAGACACAGTCAATTACACAACATTACTTGAAAACATTGAAACATTTACCATACTGTTTTGAGATAAAAACTCTAAATTGAGGATAGTTTAACAGGGGTTCCACAGATTGGTGTCCTCTCGCCGTTGCTGTTTAACTTCTACATCTAAAAACTCCCTCAACCAAACGGGAGAGTTTCTTTCACTTTGTACGCTGATGATTGCACGATAAGGACGTCGGGCTGTGGACTCAATGTCATGTGCTTAGATGTAACCGGCTATCCTTTCCTATTACCTTTCTCGCTTCCTCGCTGCACGGAACCTAGCACTCTCAGCCCTCTAAATCTACAACGACCATATTCACTAACTGGTTTGAAGTCGAYGGCGTTRAAATTCCGAYTGTAAATAAGGTGTGACATTCGATAGCCTGTGTTCCTTCACTCGCACACATGGGGAAAGAGGAAGAAACGTTGTTGGCAACATCCAAACAATCGGCCGGCCGGTTCTTAAGCACCAATATGGTGGATGCAGTGAAATTCAGACGAGGAAGCCACAGGCATGTCAGAACATTGTACTCCGGACTACGACAAATAGCCGCTTGATATGTGCCATCGAACACCTGTACAGTGGGGTCTGTATTCCCCCAGTTAAAGAGCATAATGAACTCCTCTCCAAGCAGTTTATGCTAACCCCACGCATCTGACACCTTCCTCTCTATGGTCCGCCCCATCGAAACAGCATGTTTCTTGGGTCTACTGTTGTATGGCCTCGATGAGAACTTATCTAATCCTTACATTACGCGAATTTGGTACCCGTTACAACAACAAYATTCCGTTTTGTTGCAGACCCAGCATTTACCCGTTTCATACCTAAATCATATCCAAAAATTCCGCCGATTTCCCTTGACTTTGAAGGTTGGATCGTAGAGGCAGGTGCACTAAGATGATAAGATGTTGAAGATTGCCTTTTGTTACTACTAGTGGACATTTTTTAGTCTATYCAAGGCTACCCGAAATTACCTTTGTGTTATGCCTTTTGGGRATAGTGGRTTTTCCACTGCATTTCTAGATTTAYCAATTCCTGTCACCTTCATCTAACATTAGTCTTCATATAATTGACCTCCCAATATTTAATATTTTCTGCCATSAAAATTTAAATCGACTCAATTTTTCAATTTACTTCTGCATATTATTTCAATTTAGTGTGGCAACAACTTTCATAACAAAAGCACGCCTGGCAGCTGGTGCAAACGCTACTTAAGCAACCTTTAATAATGTTGTTATTGTAATATTTCGGTTATCGGTTTTTGTTTTCTGCCRCAATCAGCCGAAGCTGCAATTTAATGAACAGGCTGAATTTTAATTGTTTTAACATATATTTCCATTAGTTTGACAAATATTATCACAACCAAAATTAAAATGGACAAAAAGCAAAAATGCGAATTACAAAGAAAACAAGACAATTTGCATATGAAAACAAACAAAACACGTACTTTCAGCATAACCTCACAAAAATAACAATAACAAAATTAATAATAACAACAATAACAATAGCTGCGCCGCTAAATAGCATTTCAACACGTTATTGACAGCATTAATTTTTGTCATGCAACACACTTTTTTAGTAGGAACTTCGCATGAGTGTGTGTGTGCGTTTTGCATAAATCATGCAAATAGCCAACGGAGTGGACATAAGCAGGCAGTTAGTTATGCAAAAGTGTAAAATAAGATAATGATTATTTACTTAGTTATACATACAAGCAGGGTGTGAGAGCGTGTGGTGACGAGAGAGAGCGAGCGCGAGAATATGCTGTTACAGAATATTAAATTATTACTGTTTKTTTGAGTGCTTTGTTGCATAATTCGCCTGTAATTTTAAGCTTTATAAAAACAGCAAATAACGCCGTTTCGTCTATTTGCATAAAACAGACGTAATAGCTGCATTACAGGCCACAAAATCGAGTGATGCGTATAATTGCGGCACAATTGTAGCTATTTTTTAATTCAGAAGGTGTTTCGTCAACGGTTTTTGCTCACATTTTATTGAAATACTATTGTATTAAGCACGCCTCGTATAATTCACGTAATTTTTTTATTTAAGTGAAACAGATATAACTTTAATTATTAACTTTGATGATTTAAAATATGCCAGTTTTTATATTATCTTTT
>NW_017534564.1:995014-1056145 GCF_001853355.1 Bactrocera latifrons
CATTTGGCACTGCGCCTGTGGATTCAAATTTTTCCACTAGATGCCCAGTTGTTAGATTTGATTCCATTGACTTCGAATTTCGGTAGTAAATTCATAAGAAAATTTAAGACTATAGTCTCTCTCTCTAATAATGAATTTTATGATACCCCACAGCTCGGTGTATTAAATGAGCGTCWCTATTCATCAGACCAATGTGAGAACATATTCAGTTCAACAACCTAAACACGTCGGGCAGTTATATTATACAGTATGCTGAAATGCAGAAATTCAAATGAGTATAAGCCTAAATCTTCATTTTTCGATACACAGAGTTCGTCAAAGCTTAGTATAATTCAATGACTCAATCCGGTTCACGTATCACTCCGGTTTTGTCTTTACTTTCCTTTCGCATTAATATGACATCAATGCAAACTCAAGCACAGCCTCGTGTGTCTTAACCACAAATACGCCTCTTAAGCGGCAAGAACACATTGTGCTTAGGTGCACCTCTTCAAAAAGCGTTGTATGTTTGTGTGCGTATGTTTTTCTGCCTCATATGTGTGCTTCATAGATAACTTATTCATTGAAGCCAATATCCACTTCCGATTGCAATTTACTTTTAATACTTCCAAATTATTTTGTGGCCGGATTTGTTGCGTTGAACACACGAGCAAAAATGATGCACACACACCTGTAAGCAAAGAATGCCGCACAAAGCATTGCTGGAGGATCTAACCTACTTTCGACATATTGGTATGGTAGAAAAAGTTGGGAAAAAAGCTAACGAGCACTCATTTGATAGGTTTGTGTGTGAAGCATAAGTCCGGTGTATGTGTGTGTGTGTGCGTATGTGCCTGCCTGCTGCACTGCCAATACAATTGCCACAGCAACCGAGCTCAATTTGAGTGCTTGTATTGTGGAAATGGAAACTTGTCGGCAAAAAGAAAACCGCAAAATAAATCAATTATAAATCCCAAACGAGTGAATTGTACAAAGCTTGTAAGATGGCCTAAGCGTGCGGCAGGTGGGCCGACGTCGAGCAGCCAGCCAGGCAGCAGCAGCAAAAGACAATTCTGCTTGTAGAAAAGGAGAAAAAATAAATCACTGCACAATGAGTAAAACAATTCCCAGCCGTAAGTCACACCGCGGCGTTGTGGAGCTGAGAAGGTAACCGTGCAACCACAACGAAAAAAGAGCAACAATAAGCCACCTGCTAATGGCCACACTGATTGCCGTTGAAAGAAATTTCRTATGCAAACCCAAAATTTAAGCCAACATCAAAAGTGTGCAGGAAAAAGCTAGTAAAGTAGAGAATTACTAAGCGAAACTAGCAGAGTGTACAAAGTAGTGTATCATTGCCAAAATCATGGAGACGAAACAAAAAAGCCACTTAAGTGCTTAAGTACAAATATTGGTATCAGTGAGGATTTTAGGCAAGAACAGTAAGAATACACAGCCCACAGCTGCGTTTWGCTGAGTAATGCGTGTAATTACAGCTACAATTGAATGCGCATATTAGGGTGACACTAAAAACCTAAAAAAACCTAAAAATGAATGCTGCCAAAGGGATTGAAAAACAAAGAAGAAACATTTGCCTCGGTTGYTCTGAAGCTATTACATGAACTTRATTTYGATCGGTTAGYTTGTATGGCAGCTATAYGCCATAGTGTTTCGATCAGAAAAAAATTCTTCGGAGATTACACCATTACCTTGGGCAATAGCCCATGCCGAATTTGATGAAGATATCGCTTCAAACGAAAAAAATTGCATACAAGAACCTGATTCCGATTGYTTAGCTTGCAWATGGCAGCTATAGTGAACCAATATCTCAGAAACTGAGGGAAATTTTTGCTCYATTTCTCGTTCGTAGTACAACCCTAATATTCACATATGTATGACAAACTAAAGTGGCTGCAAATACACAAGCTAGGGCAAGCAAAATCTTACAGCTACAAAGAGTTTGAAATTTAAACACACACATACATATATACTTGCWTATACATACTTACAAATATACAACTGCATATGCTCAGAACTACAAGTGCCATGTGCATACGTGATGACAATTCAAACGTTTCCATTACTAAACCGTAACACACACACACACAAACGCAAGTGTGCTTTATAGTCGAGCATAGCGTTATTGCTGCTGCTTGTTTGGCTAAACCTACAGCTTGTTTGTTTTGCCAGCGCTGAGTGATTGATTGAAATATTGATGAATAGTGGCGCATCAGGCTCTAGCAAAGCCAACAAGAGCAGCATAATAACAACATCAACAACAATGGTAATGAAAAGCAAGCAGACATATGTAGGCGAGCATGTATTAATATCAAATGTTTCCAGGGAAAATCATTTCGATTTGATTAGTTGTGGCAGCAGCAAGTGGCGTCTCGCCCCTAACCGTCTGGTCACACACACACACACACACACGCATGTATATAAGCTGTAGCTTTATATATAGTATATAGTAGCATATGAAGTTATAAATATGTGTGGCGCACGGAAATAATATCAGGCAATTTGATTTGTTAAACTCATTGAGGTAAGTGGGTTTTAAGGATTTATTGCCAATGCACTACACTGCGTATGAGTAACCGGCGCATATAAAAGCTTAAATGGGACATAAATTGTGCTAGTTTAAGCGTTTAGTTGCCGATTGAAAAGGTTGATTTTGGAATATTGCCTATTGRAAGAATATGAGGAAGAGCTGGAAGTGTGTTTCCACAAATTCTTCATTTCATTTAATACCAGACAGACTATGGCCTACTACTATGCGCAAAAAATAGTAAGGCTTTGTTCGTAATTTTAAAATTCTTAATCTATTCTACAAAATCCTTAACAGTTCGGCCGGTGCAAAGGAGTTCGAAGTGCAGCACACATCGATAATTGAAGAACTCTAAACGTACCCTTGGTTTATAAAAAAATACTTCAAAATACGCTCATATGTCTGAAAGTATTTTTGAGAGCAACTTAAAATTACTGGAAAAAAGTCTAAAATATTTTGAATATAAATCGATATACTTACATATATATATGACAGMAATCGAGTCATCGAATTTGAAATTCACAGTTGGATGCAAACCCTTAAATCAAAAGAAGGAGCAAATTATTCCATAAGATATATAMGTTTTCGTGAGAACAACAAATGACAAATACACCAAAAACCGTATTACTTTACTTTACCTGAGTGACAGCTCTAGCCGCTCACAGAAAGCTTTTCATGACTACTTCCTGCTTTATTTTTAAATGCAGAAATTCTTTTGCCGCTTACTTACACTCAGCTTCACAGTAGCATTTCTCGAGAGTCGCTMTGCTGATGCTTTCAAGTGATTTTAAGCTATAAGGCGACCGATGCGTCACTGGTGCGCCGCAAATATCCCAAAGCATTTATGTCGGCTGCGCATGCGAGTGTGAGCTCAGCGTTGTCTGCCGTAAGACAAAGGACTAAAGTGGGGTATTTCGCATTTCGCATTTCGAATTCCGTTAATGTGTGTTTGTGTGTGTGCTCGTTTGGCATTGTGCATGCACTTTGTGTTCTTGTGTTGCAAAATAACGTGCAACAACAAGGAAAGCATATTTTTATTGCTGTCARCAGTTGACTGTAACTGTTATGGCTTTGTTCCTTTTTATCGGCTTCATTCGACACATGAGAATACACAGGTAATTGACATCCGAGTCGTCAAAGAGAATCGGAAGTGTTAATATACTTGTTTTGCATGTGTGTTTGTATGGTAAATGTAAAATTATAAGCAGAAGTGTATGCAATGAACGCCAATGTGAACTGAGCATTTGGCTGATGACGGCACATTAAGTCGTTTTCGTTTTCGATTTTTATTGTAAATAATTTTGTTTTCAGACTCAAGTGTTCTGGAAAAAATCTCGAAAAGTTCACTGGATCGCAGTTATACCTCATTTACTGTTTACTGGATTTACTCTTCGGATCTCTCTTTCAACTCCGGCTTCAGATTTCCTGACTATAGCAGCGTCTTCCTAGCTGAGGTTGCAGTCATTACTGCTCCGGAGTGCAGCCTGCTGCATCGAAATAACAGAGCGTCGATGCCAGCCTTGAACACATTTACAGCGGGTTTATGGTTGGTGGAGGAGCGCCTGGCCTCACTATAACTGGCATAGAGTTTTTGATAAGACTGCGCGCCAAAGCGGATTCGCAGGAAATTGTAAAGCTATCTAACATGAAAAGGTACCCCAGAACCGTTATCGGTAGAATGGAGTGGGTCGGTTCTCCCGTATCCTCTTTTGTTATCCAACTAGATATCTGGGCTTCGCGAAAGCTTGGCCAGCGCTGGGCCGTCTTCAGTATTTGCGACTTTTGGCCCAATATTGATCGTAGGAGATCTAGTGATCTCTTTGCTCTCAGAAATGCTAGCCTCTCCCTAGTTGTGGGGCTTCTAATAGACCCTTTTCCTTTAGAGTCCATGCTATAAAGCTGGGAATCTTACCAGACGCCTTTTGCAGTAGCGGTATGGAAAAAGATAAGATTGAATCTCAACACTTCCTTCTTTACTGTCCCACGTTTGGAAGGTCAAGACTTAAACACTTGGGAGTGCATACCTTCAGGCATCCCACCGAACTGACGGGAGTTGAAATTAAGCGCTGTTGCAAAGTTGTATTGGTTACTAAGCKTTKTGCCAATYTGTTAGTCCGAACACAGGAGTTCTTATTTTTTATGGCTTTACAAAGGACTACATATATACATACAGTAATTTATAGAAAGTAGTCAAAAAGCCGAAAGATTAATGCGAATTCCAAGACAGCTATAATATCATTTACAAAAACACAAAAAAAAATATTGTGTGGCAGAACTGAAGTATGAACAATCCTTGGGAGATTGCACTATTGCCTTACTGCCGAAGACCAATTTCATGTAAATACTCGTATCTTGTGAAATGAAAAAGCTTTTACATCAGCTCTTGGTTTGGATCGTTCAGTTTGTATGTCAGGTATTTGTACGATATAGTAGAACAATATCGGCAGCACCGACAAATGAGCAGCAGGGGAGAAAACAACATAAGCGAGCATTTTGGTTCAGCATCTCAGCTTTGCGTGGGCTACTGCTGGTACTGGTGCTCGGGCGGACGACCAAACATTGCAAAATAAATTACATTTGTTAAAGCACAATAAAATCAATATTTCTCTTAACGGAAGTACACAAAAAAATTCTTAATTTTAGTTGCGTTTTATTGCCCAACTTGGGGCATACAAGCGTCTTATTGGTATTAGAACAAGCAAATTATAATGTGGCACTTTGAAAGTATGTTTTAGGAATAAAAAGTGCACACAAATCAMATGGCGACAGAAGCCACATGTGCGCGAAGGCCATTCGCCCGTTGCGCTGAGAAAATTTTCCGCTTTACGGCCAGCAACGCCAAAGCGAATGTCAACTCCGCCATTGACCAGCCCAGGCTCAATGCCGAGGACCGAGCAAAGAACGCCACAGTCCGACCACCAGCACAAAGGAGCGTTTATTTTCATTTACGCCAAACTAATTGGCAGCAGATTATGTTGCCAGGCAGCAAGTGGCAAGTGGCTAGCAAAAAGTCGCMGGCGACAAAAGCAAGTTGCGCAACTGAAGCAATTGCAAGAACACAAGTCAGAAGTCACTGAACCGCAGAGTGTGTGGCGCTGCCAAAATTTGCAGTGCAACCAAGCGCGCAAGAGTGCGGCGACGTGACCAACGGACTGACACGCAGTGAACGTAGCCGCAACGAACGAAGGTGGAAAGCTTGAAGCGTTTGTCCACCAAAAGGCTATGTGTGAGTGTGCGCGCTTGGAAGTGGCAGCACGCAAAAGCACTTAGACCGAGTGCTAAGTAAGTTAAGCCTAAACGAGTACGGAGCGCGCAAATTACAGAGCAGCGTAGCCGAAGGCGCTTACGGCTCAGTGGTAGTGGCAGAACGCCAGTGTGGCACGCAGCGTCCCAGTTGGGGTATTCGGAGTAGTTGCAAGGCAAATACATACATTGTTGTGTTTTAATTTTCGCCTACTTTGTAATCACTACTTTGCATAGTTCGGAAATTTGTTGAGAGGCCCGCGGCCAGCCACCAGGCGCCAGAAGCCAACAGTCAAAGTTGCAACAGCAGCAGCAGCAGAACCAGCTGCAGCTAGACATAAGATGGCAATGGCGAAATAGAGAGCGTAAAAAGTGGATTAGTAAATACAAAGAAGCAAGAAGCTGGTAATAACTTGCAACATTGTCGCACGTGGTTGCATGCTCAGTGTAGAAGTTGTAGCAGTTGCTGTGGCTTCCAGGGGCGGTTTGTGGAAGGAGCGTTGTCTGCGTTGAGTAGGGACATGCCCGCTGCGAGGTCCTTGTGGGCATGTTCGCTGTTGGTGGCAGCGCAAAATGTTGTTCAACCGACGCCACGGTCGGTGGCAGCAACGACAGTTGCCATAGTTCTTGCGGGTGGAAAAATGTTGCCAGCATGAATGAAAAAAATAAAAATAAAAAAATACTAAATAAAGTGTGTACGTCGCTTTGACAACCCTCACGTGATGGTGTGTGTGTGTGTGCGCCGCTTGTCGTCTCGCCTTCCAGGTGTGCTTCGCCAACGTTTCCTCTTTGCTTACTCGTGCCAGTCATGCAACGCGTGGCATGTCTCATAGTTGCATGCCACTTTTGATGTTGGCAACTCAAAGCCAGGCACACGCACACATACACCAGTACATATGCATTTTTATGCGCTTAACGGCTCTCCTGCGTCTCTGGCGTCGCTGCTGTTTCAACTCCTTCGCAATTTCATTTTCATTTCCTTTTATTTTTGCTGAAATTCGTGTGCTTTTATTGCCATTGCTTGCTTGAGAATGCAACAAAAGCGCAACAACAACAACAACACACTTGCTTTGCATAGTTGCAAGTATATTTTGCGTATTTGGCTTTGTGTTGCATAGTTTTGTAATTAATTTGCGAATAATGCAACACATTTRCACACTCTCTCCCCCTCCTGCCCTCACTTTTGTTGTTTGGCACGTTTTTGGTAGCCTCCTAATAATGTTGTGCGTTTTTAGTTATTTTACTTACTGTGATTACTGTCATCACACTTGGCGCTTATGCTGTTATGCTGGCATTCTGCTGATTGCTTTGTGTGGGGAAACTGCTTTTGTACAGAGAATCAAGCAAGCGAGGAGTGAGCGGTAGAACGTKTTTGTTTTCATTGGTACGGTGCTAGAATCTTTCATCATAGGAACATTTGACGCCATGTTTGGATTTTTGCGTAAGTAATTATTGACTAAAAGTGAAGTTGGGTCTTCTAGAAATAAGTATGATTAGATAGAACGTGATATTTTATATAGAAATTTTTCTCTGAAAGTCATTTCAAATGTTTTGAGTATAGGCCCCAGGATGTTATCTGAGCCGAGAATCATCATTCTGGTGACTTGTAGATTTTGGTCTTTGTTTGTCGAGACAAGACTCTACTTCTCAATTGCCTACTCAGTCCAAAGTAGCTTCTTTTGGCAACAGTTAAGCTTTGTTGCATTTCGAGGCTGACGTTGTTGTTGGTGTTGTTGCTGGTTCCAAGATACACGAAATTATCTACGACTTCAAAGTTATGACTCTCCGCAGTGACGTGTGTGTCTAGACACGASGGCGACGACTGTTTCTTTGGTGACAGGAGATATTTCGTCTTGCCTTTGTTAACTACCAGACCCAGCAGCTTCGCTTCCTTATCCAGTCTGGAAAAAGCAGAACTAAACTGTGAGCTTGAATCTGTCACATAATATCTCTATCCCGTATTTGAATAGTTCAATCGGAAAACCATCAGTCCCCGCCGCTTTGTTGTTGTTCAGACGAATATTTGCTATTCGAACTTCTTCATGGTCGGGCAATGGAAAGTATTCTCCCTCGTCATCGCTTGGGGAATTGGGTTCATCATCTCCTGGCGTTATGCTTTGACTGTCATTTAACATTTTTYGTAAACATTTCTAATATTGGCCCTGCTGGCCAGCTTGTCAAGCTTTTCATACTCATGCATTTCGACCTCTCACTTTTTTGTCTACAAATTCGTTTTGTTACCCTCTTAAGCTCTCGGTATCTATCCCATCCCGCACAAGTTGCGGTCGATTACGAGGTAAGCAATCTGTTTTCTCCCCGTTGCGGCACTCCTCTTAGAACTAGCTGTTTTTTGCCTTTTACGTAAAACAAAGGCTTCGTTAGCAGCTGTACGTATACCGAATCGCTGATAAGTGTTTTCAGAAAGCAGAATTGCAATCGAAGGGAAAATCGTTCGGCTGYCTGTTGGGATTGCAGCTTTTCGACGTCGAACCTTCCTTGTGTTTATTRACGKGCATTTTTTGCTAYACRAAGTGCAGAGGMTGCGAATCTTGGCTGCAACAGATAGTGAYCCGAGTCAATGTTAGGACCTCGGAGCATTTGCACGCCTCAACCACTGSAGACSTGTCGTGCGTCTATCACAACATKATCGATCTTTTTGGAGATCTAGAGACAGYCAGGTACCTTGATGTATTTTCTTATGCTGGTTTCTAGTATGACAGATAATCATATTTCGGGCCCCGGCTTAATCTTGGAGGCTGAATTTACCGACTGTTGGGCCAAAGATACCTTCCCTGCCCACCCTGGCGTTTAAGTCGCCAAGTACGATTTAACATAATAGATATTTGAATTTCGAGTACAGAAATAATGTAGAAGACTCCCCAAAAAATAGTGTGAAACAAAAACTTATACTCAAGTAATATTTATTTTTTTGTTAACTTTTCACAATTTTTACGTGACAACTTAAACTTACCTTCATGTATTTCCTATCAAATTTTGTGTATCGCAAGCTGTCAGGTATATCGAATATAAATGCATTTTACTATCGCTATGCAGCAAGTTTTCATATTAAATAACTAAATATTTTCCCTCTCACATCGCACCGGGCCGACCAAAATGCACAGCGCTTTATTGACAACGGCAATGATGCAACAACAATAGACATATCAATAGATTGGTCGGCTGCACAGGCATTGCAGAAACTAAAATAATTGTGAAAGCAATAGAAAACCTAAGACTGCAGTCATTTTTCATGGTCTCAACCGCAAAAATCTCTATTGTTGTGTGCGGTCAAGTCTTTGCCGCTGTGAGTGTGTGTGTGTGCACCGGAAATGACCTGTCACATTGACAATGGCTAAAATAAAATGCTCTGCACAGTTCATATATACCACTCTGTGGGATATAAGCAATCAATTTTGTTTGAGTTTGCCGCTTATGCGTGTGAGTGCTGCTGCTGGTATTGTAGTACACACTGCAATCGAAATTGATGGGGCGTATGAGTAACATTAAATTCCGGCCGTAATGTAGTTCGTTATAAATGTAAGCCAAGAAACGATGTTGTTTTGGCATGCTCTGCTCAACTTATTCATTACTCTAGTGGCATGTCCACACACATACAAACATWCATATGTATTTAGTTGTTGTGGAAAAATATATATTTTCAATACGGACAGGTGTTCTTGCAGCATATTGGACGTTAAGCTGACAGCGTCTGTGTTGCTAGCCAATTAGGTATTGTGAAGGGATATTAGTGCGTATAAATGACTTTTCAGAAATACTCTGGGGTGTTGTATCGCATATATTGTATACTGAATGTAAAGGGAATAAATTAATGTTATATAAAACTTGATTGGCTTGCATRCATTTATTGGAAGGGTGGAGGCAAAGGCCTTTGATGTGAGGAGTTTTTTGTAGAGTATACTGCTTGCCTTAAAATACTCACAACCTTGTTGGAATTTCTCTAAAAATTTACACTTTTAAATTTCTCAAAATGCACAAATAGTTTCGTGCGAATTGGATAATAAGCTAATATGTATGTTACTCCAGATCTGTGGTCTTAGGTGGAAATTTATTAGTTATTTAGCTGATCCCAGTAATAGGTTCGGGTATACCGCCTGGAAATGTTGCGCGGTCGGGATCAGCTATATAGTCACTTGAAGCTTTAAATGCGTTTTACTCGGAACTGTGCTTTCAAAGCCGGTTTGGCAAGATATTTCACGAACTACTTAACCGATTTTACTGGGATTTCGCTTTGATATTCGAGACATCATTTACAAGGCCTTGAACGAACGATAATTTTTGTCCAATTACATCAAAAAATACTGAGAAAAAATGTATACCATTCAAAATGGAATGATACTATTTTAAAGTTCTATTGTAACTGTAACAATTCTATAAAAAACAATTTTTTTCTAACGGTAGTTTTCCTACTATTGAATGTAGTAAGCGAAATGCACTGAAAGCAGTGTTTCCTTGCTAAAAAGTCAGTCCTTCTACAACGAAAATAGGAAATAAACAAAGAGTCCTTTTCTCTTAATAATTTATTGTGTTTCCAGTAATATTAWTAAGTGTAAATATTCGATGTGACATTGAGTTGGTTTAATGAGAAAGTATTTCTGGGGTTAATAAAGCCCATGTATCTAAAATAGTTGTTTTCAGCTCAGAAATGGTATTAAATTGACGATAACCTTCGTAAATCTTTCTTAATATCCATTAATAGATGTTTTCAATAGGACTTTCATCAGAAGAATAAGCTGGCCATTTCAAAGTGTCGATATTTTTACGTTGAAGCCACATTTCGTTGACCTGCTCGTATGGACTCTTGCGTTGTCTTGTTGACAAGAGGAACATTCTTGCGGATGGCTCTGTGTATAGGGTAGGAGATGTGATGCCAATACTTGCTGGTCGTCGGAACTATTAATTCGAMAAGAASRGAATGCCAACGGTACTGTCCCAGAATTTGAAAATGCGCCCCATACCATAAGAGAATATCGCGGTTCTTTTCATAAATCTCTCCAGTATTCCAAGAACCAATAGTAAAGTTTTTTGTAAGCGCATTGTCTCCCTTGCGCAACCTTACAATTAAAATTTTTATTTTTCTTAATCATACATGATGCCAATAATTGCTCATGTGATTTCGTGCAAAACTGAGACGAAGGATGGTATGGTATGGTTTTGGTGTAGTTTCMAGAGAGGCGCTTTCTGTATTTGCGTACATACAATAGTAGAGTTTCGTTTTACCGCACGCCAAATAGTTAAAACAGATGCAGATATTTAGTTTTCACTTTCCAATGACGTCGTTTTATTTGCCTACTCTCGACAAATTTCTCTTTCCTGCCGCGTGTTAATATTTTTTTTAAATTATGAGTTCCAATTCCATGCAAAGGCGAATTATTTAAATAAATTTATCTTTACCTCAATTCATATGGCACCCGATTCCGCTGATTTTGAATGTATTAGGGTGCTTTAAATGTTTTAAATTGCGAGCTCTTTTCATATGTGGCAACAATATTTGTCAAATAAAGCTTCCAATTCCTCATGGTGCAGCGTTTTTGTCAGTCCAGGACTTTCTGCGTCTTCCAAGGTAAATCTCTACTTGTAAATCTTGCTAACAGATAGAGCGYGTTCACCATWAACTTCCACCAAGACATTTACACTGGCAACCATTTGAAATGATAGTGATATGGTATGCCCCCCAATTTATTAGTYCAAATGCTGTTTTGCACTAACAAACACATTTTCTTTAAGTTACTTATAATTTTTATGACTACCTTCGCTTATGGGCGCCGACGTCATTAACATATAAATAAGCACARTATTTAATCAAGTTTCTATATGTTCTATTTCATTGTCAACCAAGTCGATCTATATAAACATATAGTCACTGYAATCACAATTTGTCTTTTGTTGTTGCACCGCCCCACACACACGCAARGAAATAAATGATTTTATGCTACGGCTGTGACGCTTATTTTTCATAACTCGCTGCCATGTGAAAAGCGAAAAAGCAACTGAGAGCAGCAAAAAATCCAAAAAAAATCCAAAAAAACAAAAAAAAAAAACAACTTATGCTTCACATGTAAATACTAGGCACAAGCTGAAGCAAAAAATACACAGACGCTCTCGAAATCGTTGGAGTGTATAAAAGTCAGCGAGTGGAGTGGAAGTAAATGACTGATTACGTAATATAAAATTCAACAAAGCACATAAATCACACATTTTTCTGCTGGCAAGCTGAGCACGTAGAGAAAGTGAGGCGCAGAGAGGGTGCGCATGAAAGTCGCATGGCGAAGTCGAAAACTTCAAGCCACAGAAGTGCAGAAAAAGGACGCAAACTCGCTTGTTKGATATTGACTACAGTCGCCGGCGCAGTTGTTGGCCTGCTTGCCGCATCGCCATAACCCTTTTTGGCGCGTATTTGCTTACACAAAAATATGTAATTGTATTTATTGAAATCGCCCACGCGAACCAAATTCGCTGCCCCTCAACAACACGCTGCTGCCATTAACTCCTTCGCAGGCGAAATTAACACATCTTTTTTGTTGCTTCTTCGCCCAAATTTGCGCCTTTTCACTGCCTTAACTCGACCGCCGTACTAAACGCAAGCAAATAAGCAAGAAAGTTGAAAAGAATAAGCGCGTTTGGTGGCAAAAGTACGCATAAAGAGAAAAAAAAAAAAAATGAAAAGGCGTATGCCACGGCGTATACGTAATCAGGGCAAACTTTTTCCTATAAATTCATGGCGCAGATAATTGACTAAAATTTTCAATTATACCAATGAAAAATGACAGCTACTTGCATTAAAAAGGGTATATGCAAATAATTATGATGCAAGCGCAGGGAAAAAGTGCCAAAGCAAGCAATAACAACAGTAAGTAATTCAAACAAAAGCAAAGTTATAAAGTTCAATTTCAATGTCTGCACTCAAAAAGGCGCAGAAAGTCTAAAAGTGTGTAGCCGAAATTAATATATCGACAACTCAACAAAGGAATCCGTGAAAATTAGYAAACGCGTGTGGCAACTTGTCTCGACTTTGGTTGAGATTTGTGTGTACAATTCGTAACTTTTGTTGTTTGTGGGGGGGGTGTTTATTTTTGTCGGATTTCGAATTCATTTCAGTGTAAAATAAGTAAACAGCAGCATGTTATAAAGACAGTAAAAACAAAACAAACAAACTGGTGTTCGAAAGTGCAGAGAGTCGGTGGTTAGAGTTCAAAAAACAAGTTTCTTTCCAGTGATTGCTGACGTAAACAACGAGTTTACGAAGAGTAAAGAAAAATACTCATTAAACAACGGGATTATAAAAAATAAGGAAATATATCATATACATTTATTATAAATTTTTATCTATATACAGGGTTTTCCAATAAGAGTAATATGATTTCTTAAAAAAATACTAGTTGTTGAGTAAGTTCTAATGTTTTTATTTAATGGGAAGTGCAATCAATACAATTAAGTTCTGAACATAACATCAATCCAATGGACTTCGCTACTTTTTTTGCAGTAACGAGCAGTTTTCGAGTACTTTTTTCATTAAATCAAGTCGCATGTTATGAATGGCAAGTTCAACATTGCTTTTTAGAGTATGATGGATTCTAGTTTATTGCCAAAGAYCGATGACTTCAAATAACCCCTAGAGAAATAGACTAATTGTGTTAAATCACAGCTTCTTGAAGGCCACTTACAGTCAAAATTTCTTTGAAATAATCGAATTCTTACAATTCTAACAATTGCATTGTTGCACGTGTTGTGTGGCGCTAAATGATGTGAAGATCAACTTCTTCAACTGTGGCCACAAAGAGTTGGTTATTAGCGATCCATACAGCTTTCCATTGATCGTAACCATGTCAAAGACAGATTTACGGAGCGACGATTCTACCACACAAAAACCTACACCAAACTCTATTTAGGTGAGTTTGATGTTAGTTAATAAATAATTGGTGGATTTTGTTTGCACCAGAGAGACAGTTCCGTTAATTTACTGCAACAATTCASATGAAAGTTAGCCTGAGCGCAGAAAAATCGTTAAACCAAAACAGAAAATTAACGACGTGTACGGTGATCCGATGGCAACAATATTATATTTTCATTACTTCGAGCATTGTTTTGTCTTCACCTCCCAACCTACCTTTCTGATCTACTCGTTAGTCACTGTAATGTATACACAAATGTGTGGATATGGCCTGTCTTGTGGCACAATTCCTCTTCTATTTAGCAAAACTGGCAGTTTCTGAGTGACTGCTTCYTTCAGACGTTTCAATTGTATATATATAAAATGTTATATTTATATACATACGTATAAATAAAAAAAAAAAAATAAATTGAGCTTATTTAGAAATACGAAAATACTTTTTCGACTACTTTATATTTTTGTTTTATTGGTAACCTCTAACGTTTAGGAAATTTTTAAATTACACTGCTCTCGCTCTCTGAGAGGCAGACCTGGGAACACACTTTCACACACTGAACTTCATTCTATGTAGCTAAATTTTTCGACAATTATTTTCACAATGGCTTGTGTTGATGAAATGCATTTTATTGAAAGAACTTGATTGTTACACAAATCCTCAACTCTCAAAACAAGTGCGAAACCCTATTAGAAAAGAAAAAACTAMGTGAAAAAATTTTTGTGAATAGTTCGTGCCTTTTCTTAGGTCCTTTACATTAAATATGTGTACAAACGAATACGGGCCGAATTTACACAAGTAATAAACAGGATTTTTAATTATCATTTCCGACTCACACCACGGCGCTGTGGTAGGCACATACATGTAAAGTAACTGAAAAAATTGTCAAAAATTAAAGGCGTCGTAATTTTTTCTTACTTCTGCTATCTTTCTTATTTACCAATTTCGCTKTCATTTCTTGTGTCACACAGCCTCGTATKAACACAAGCAAAATGCTGTTCAAATTTTCCCTTGATGGCTATGTGTTTGGAATATTTAATTTTGTAACTTACTTTCTGCCTGAACCAGGAACGAAACGCCCAACATTTTTCGTGTGTACACAAATGCAGGCACGGACAGTCGCTTGCAGGACAACAGCTCAATATAGACGCCTCGGAGAAATAGCGTGGGAGGTAGAGCGACCCGTCGTTAAGAGCGGATGGAACACACCGCAATGCCTAACAGCACGAAAATTGACTTAATTTCCGCTATGGCCACAATACGCGGTCTGTCGATTTTCGTATGCGTAGTTGGCAACGCAAGCGCCCGCTGCCGGCCAACAGCCATCTACGAACTGCGACGCTACAAACACTTAGCGTGTCCACTAAACAAGGGGACGCAGAGCACAGTAGACGGCGAAAAAGTTAAGCGACTTGGTCAACTGGGCGCTAGAATTGAATTGAGTGGCGCGAAGTTTCTAAAAAGGTAGAGTTCAGGAACTGATTTCGAGCAGGAGTCCGCATTCGTAATTGAACTTTAAAGGAAAGGGAAGAAATACAACAGAATGAAAGACTAAAGAATATGGAGGCAAGTCAGAAACAAATGTAAACTTACCAGCGAGGGGCGGACGAGGCGAGTGCAGGCTGCCGAAGTTGTCTACATTCTGTTTACTGTTGGTGAACGACAGCAAACTATTTGAATTTTTTATTGTTTTTGTGCAGCGCGTGCCCTTAGCGGGCACTCTAATGCTGTTCGTAAAGTTTTTATTTCATAAATTATTTTCTATAATTGTTKGACTGTGCACCCAAAATTTTGCAGGAGGGGCTATTTTCATGTGCGCTTGCAATGTTTCCTTTTTTAAGTCCCCTTTTCTATGTCTTTTCACGCTGACTGACTGAAATTAAGTTTTTTCTGTTGGGGCTTTGCTGGCGGAAAATTGGGCGATAAGTGCCTTTAAATACTAAAATAACGCTTGAAAAAGTAAAATAAGAAAATTCACTCAAATTAGGAATTCAAATAAAATAAGATAACTTCCACTACGCCGATGTTATGATATCCTTTGCCGATGCATTCCTTATAGCAACTGTTTGTAGTTCTTATTGTAGCATTGATTGATATAAACAACCTTTAAGTCTGTCGGTTATAATACCCAGAACTGCTAGGTGTGTATCAAAAGACCGTCTCTTGTCAACAAAGTGTTAAAACCTGCCAAAAATTTATTGAAGCGGCCAATCAATTACAGGCGCTTTGAATGGTTCGTAGAAACTCAGTTGGTTCGAACTTAGTCTGAAATTTCACCACCTAATTTTTTTTTGTAGCAAATTTTTACAAGTTGTGACTTCCAAAATCTTTAGCCGATCATCCCGGTGGTGTGAAGCAGGGGTACGCTTGCAGAAAGCCAGACGCTGAACCCAATTTTTGTTGGTTTTCATGCATAAATCGTCACAAGTTCACTCAAATTTCAACAAATCGATKGTGRCATTCGCTGTWTARCTTGTGTCGCCGTCCTTTTTGGAACCACAAGTCTATACCATCCAATTCTTGGCAAAAATATTCAGTTATCAGTGAGCGGTGGCGATTCACATTCATAGTAACGTGCTGGTCTTGATCTTTACTGAAGAAGTACGGTTGATGACTCCGCCGACCTATAAACCGAACCAAACMKGATTTCGGAATGCAATGGTGATTCATAGAGTACGTGTGGATTGCTGCTTGACCAATAACGCATATTTTACTTATTGACGCAGCCATACAACCAGAAATGAGCCTTAATGCTGAAGATGATTTTYCGATGAAAATCCGGATTATTTTCAAGTTGTTGCTCAGCCCAGTTCAGTTTCTTGCGTMAATTTGATCTTGTAAGGATATAGGCCAAAATCTTTCCGTAAAATTCGCTACAACGCCGCCAAAGAGATGTTCAAGGCTTGAGAATGACGTGTATGAGATTAATTTGGGTCTCTCGCAATTGATCCGCTAATATTTTCGACATATGGAGACTTCTTTGTCTCACTGGCACAGCATTGTGCCTGTGAATTGAAGTTTTTCCTCTAGAAGCTCAATTGTTGATCTGATAGGACGATTATGACGACCATAAATTCGATGTAGCGCTCTTAAAGTGGAGTCCACTGACACCGAATTTTGGTWGTGAATTTTMACATTTTTGCCTCGTTTTYKGATYGTATATCTTACCATGATGAAATAGCAAATCTTACTCAAGATTTATGTTAAAAGGGTGGGTAAAAATATAGTGTCGTTTACTCTTCTTTCTTCGTCTTTGTCGGAAAAAACCCGCCAGCTAGTGCTTTGGTATCGGAGGTTTCGACAAATTAACAGCTACTTGGGAAAAAGGGTCTCAAATTTGAAATCGATAACTCAAATCTAAGCGACTAATTTGCGTGTATACAGACAGGCAGATGCAAATGATTAAATGGACTCACTTTGCCAAGCTGATCGGGAAAGAAATTTGTATAACCTCGCAAATAAATCTAAATTATTCTGCTACTGTTATCTTTTTTGTAACTTGGAGAAGATCTAATGTAGTTCACTGCCCTAAATATAGTCGCGAAACTGCAAAAGCTAGAACTAAAAACACTGAGAAATTTCGTTTTTTTGTCGCTCCAGTAGAGCTTTTATATACAGTTTTTGTTCTTTTTTTGCTATTACAATAAATATTAAATATTAAAACTATGCAAAGCAATGTTACAGAGTGAGAAAATTAACATATATAGTATACACAAAGATATAAAATAATCTGTATACATAAATCCTATTTACATCAATTAATTAAAAGAAAAACCCAAATCCCTGTGAATAAATTAAATAAATAAAATAAATGAAATATATACATATATTACAAAATTCGTGACTAAGGAGCCACGCCGTCTTTCAGTTCTTGCTCCTGCTTAATTCAATTCACTCAGTGGCTTTCGGCGGCTGACTGAGACGTCTCAATTTCTTTGTGCTATCCGCACATTTAGTGGTGATGATGGTGCGAACATTCTTCTCAGACAAATTTGTGTTCTTTCTAACACAATATATGATATCTGAAACCTTGTCCGGATCTAATTGTCCCTTAAGAGGACGTTGACGGTCCTTAAATGCTGGTGAGGGCTTGCCGCTGAGTGTATTTTTGGCCAGAACCTTTTCCGAGAAGACCAAACAAAGCAGGCTGCGCGTGGCCGTGGACGGAACCTTAAATGATATGTCTTTGAACTGTTTGCTGGATACTGTTGTGCCATTCGGACCAAGCACTGTGTAATTGCAGTCGTCAGTAGGGGGCAAATTTTGTGCTTGCATAGGCGTTGAACTTGCAGCGGGTCGTGGGAGGTTAAATATTGGTGTACTAGTGCTGGTAACGCGATCATTCTCTGCGRAATTCAAAACCCGGATACTATTGTGCACGATCGGCATTTGCATAGTGGTAGAACTTATCTCGGGTTGAGACAAGGCAAGCGCTGCTGTATTGCTGCTGGCAGTGCGATTCATGGCATTAGAAATGCCGATGCCGCTTCCAGTACATGTAGCAACAGTTTCATATGCAGCTACTGATCCTATGGTTTCAATGGTATTAGTCGATTGCACCGCGTGTTCATTGTTTATTGAATGCCTGATGTTATTACTGTCAACAATATTGTATGTGTTGTTTTCAGAGGACATTGAATTTGTCATGACTTGTGTTGACGTGCTGGTGCTGGAAGGGCGATTATACTCCACGCTGTTCCTACTGTGTATATTATTGGTCAAGATTGGTATTTGCATGGTTGTTGAACTTGTCACGAGAGATGTTCCGGAACTTGTAGCAACAGTTTCATATGCAGCAATAGATTGTATGCCATCCATGCCGCTGTTCGGTTGGGCTTCCACGTCGTTAATTACTACATTTTTTATGGTGCYGTTGTTAGTGCTGTAACTGCCATTATAAATGATGCGAGGCGCCGTGTGCTGCCCTCCGTTTGAACCAACAGGGATTGCAATGACACTGGATCTACTTCTAATTGGTGCAGCATGCCGCGCATAAGGGTTGCTCGCAGAGACAGTTAATTGACGCTGTTCTAATAACACTTTTCGTACTGACATATTTCTTTGGTGCTCCATGATTCGTCTACATATTCTTGCAAGTTTAATCATTTTGTCCGTATATGTAAATCTAATTTTAATAATTTCTTGCGCTTCCTGGTCAAGTACGTTTCCAGGCTTTAATGCCGGTAGATACATTTCCAACCATCTGTTTAGCAACTTGTCTACTTCGTCCGGATCTGTAGCCCTATCAAACAAATCGACTTCGGCTTCGAACTCCTCCTCAGAAATAGCCGGTAGCTGTTGGAACTCCATACTTTTTATTACTATTTTGTTCAATTTTTTTGTAGTTTCTCCGTTTAGTTTGCTGTCAAGCTCGAGTGACTGTGACCATAGTTGGCCGTGTCACCAGCCTTTATAGGCCGGCTGGTTCACAGGTAGAATGTTGCACCTGAGGTCGTGCTGTTCAGGTAGTCGCGTATTCAGCTCAAATAATCTTAAATTTGAAAGTTGCTACACTGAAATGTCTTTTGTATATCCCTTATCTTTTATCCTGTGACACACCCATGGTATTTAACACATAACTCCATTTTCTATACAGAAAAAAAAAAATAAATACGACACTTAATTAGTTATTCTACACACCTATTTTGTTAACATATCCAAATATTTTTAGCATAATAATATTATTGCATTATTTAAATGCGTTCAAGGTAAGGAATTATAGCAACTGAATAACCCTAGCAATTCGTCGAAAGAAACAACTAAGGTCCTTTTGAGAGCGACCTAGAGCGATACATTCTTTGTATATTGCAAACCCTAGTTGTATCAAAGTATGACTTTAAATTTCTATAAACAGCTATTAAAAAGAAATCGAATAGTGTAGATGACTTTATTAATTCATATCTCGGGTTGTATAAGTGTGATATGGTAACACGATATGGCATTAAAAAGATGTGATTTCCTGCTAAAAATACATCTCTAACAGTTCTATGATTGCTTGACTGGAAACTTTTGCTATGCGTTTGGTAAGATCGGTAGGAAATCATCTACTAAGAGTTGCTTCTCTACTAATTCAGTAGTGTCAACATCTGAATCGTCTGAATGCAGAATTGTGCTCCATCAGAACAACAAAAGACTGCACACATCAATAGTGGCGTGCCAGAGGCTCCGAAAGTTTTATTGAGAGGTTCTTAAGCATCCACCTTATAGTCCGTACCTCGAACCATGTGGTCAATACTTGTTCTGTGTCTGGCAAAGGATTTTGCTGAGAAATTGAGAAAAGCTTGTGAAAATAGACAGTGAATAGTTTTTGTAAATATGGACGGAATTTTATATGAGAGTTGCGTTAAGAAATTGACTTCAAAATGTAATCAAATAAAACAATGCTTGTCTGACTAAAAAAAAAATTAAAAAAGTTAAAAAAAAAAAGTTTTTTTTTTTATTTCTGTAACTAAATTACATATTAAAGTCAAACAATAATTACAAATTATAATACTTAACTGTRGAACAAGTAAACTAAACATTAATATATAAATTATCTACAATAACATGGTATGATTAGATAATATTTCCTTAAAATATGAGCTCATAACTTATTTGTCTTAAAAGTATTTCCTTTGTGTTTCATCTCAACTTGTCCTTACACCCACAAGTTTTTTTAAACGTATTAAAATTATTAATTATACAAGTATATAATAAAAATGTATAGAAAAACTTATAAATTACGTAAAATACTTACAAATACAGCAATAAACATAAATCATACAAGGCAGGACTATGGAACATAAACGTGCTTGCAACTAATCCGCCCTGAAAGTGAGTATCCTTCTCTCCCCGTTATTCTTATTCGTTTTCCTTACTCCTTGTCATTGTTGCAATAGATTAAATTATGAAATCACTAATTATAAACAATATAATTATTGAAAAAGAAAATTTTAAATAAATATAATATATAATTTACCATATATGAAATATCTTATCCATAGACAAATCAAAGATCACTTGTCGCAACTTATCAATCAACTAATTATATATACATATATGTTTGTACATAAACCATCTTTAGATAACATAAAATAAAATATAAAACCAAATTGAACATATAATTTGTGGCTKCCGAGTCACCGTGGCTTCTATTCTTGCTTCTKTTTCAGTTTCTTTAACTTCTTTGTGCTATCCGAACATTTTGTGGTGATTATGGTGCGAACATTCCTTTCAGTGAAATCTGTGCGCGAKGTAATACAATGTATGATATCCGAAACTTTGTCCAGATTTAGTTGTCCCTTAAGAGGACGTTCACGACCCTTAAATGCTGGTGAGGGTTTACCGCTGAGTGTATTTCTCGCCAAGACCTCTTCCGTGAAAACCAAACAAAGCAAACTGCGCGTGGCCACGGCCGGCGCCTTAAAGGATATATCTTGGAAATCTCTGGTGCATACTGTTGTGCCATTSGGACCAATCACTGTGTACTTACAGTCGTCAGTAGGGGACAAATTTGGTATTCGCATAGGCAATGAACTTGCCGCAGGTGATGGGGGGGTAAATGTTGGTGTACCTGTGCTGTGTACTGAGGGTGCTGYAACGCTAAAACTACTTGTACTTGATCCAGCATGCGTCGTGTATGCGTCGCTTGCAGAGACATTTAATTGATTGGTAGAGCTTTTTTGGTGTTTCATAAAACTTCTATATATTCTTGAAAGCTTAGTTATTTTCTCCGTATGTGTAACTCTGCATTTAATAATATCTAGGGCATTCTGCGTGAGTTCACCAGGCTTCAATATGGGTAGATATAGTCTCAACCATCTCTTTATCACATTGTCTACTTCATCCGGATCTCTGGCCTTATCAAACAATTCGACTTCAGCTCTGTATTCCTCYTCAGACAGAATCGGTAGCAGGTGGTCCATACTATGTAATAATAATTTATTCAATACTTTGTGAAAATACAGTTTCTCTGTAACTTAGGAGTTTAGAAAAATTAGTTCTGTAGTCCACAGGTAGATTGTTATACCTGTGATGCCGTGCTATTCAGTATCAGGTATCCATCTCAAGCGCTGCAAATATAAAGAAAATAGTAAATTTGTTTTTGTAGCTCCGACAAACTTAAATTCGAAAGTTGCTACATCAGATGTCTTTTGCATATCTTTTACCATTTACATTGTGACACACCTATGATATTTAACACAGGTTTGTAATAACTCTTTTTTGCAATTACTCTCCGCCTTTCTTTTTGAGTAGTTGTGAAATTACCCAATCTTTCTATTGAGAAAGAATAACAAAAAAGAAGGACGGCACTTAGAYAGTTATCCCTTGAGCGAARTAGAATGTTACGGAAACAAYTACTTTGACYTGTCCAAATATTATTAGYATAATAATATTATTGCATTTTTCGAATGCGTTCAAGGTGAGGAATTTAGCAACTGCATAACCCTAGCATTACGTCGAATAAAACAGTTGAGGCGTTTTTTGAGGAGTTTGTTGTTTAATGACCYTGCTGACAAGAGGTGGTGCTTAAGTTCATAGAAATTGCATTYATTCCGCAGTATTGTGTATATTTATGTAAACCTTTTGTTGCAGCACATAYGAGAAAGGATTACGGCATAACCAATGCTTAAAAGAACTATATCTGTTTAGTTAAGAATGCCATTTCAGATGGGGTGGGTTCTAATATACTGAAATAGGGAGAATCGCACAGAATATATTCAAGTGTTTTGTAATAATAGCAATTCCTAGTACTAACTATCCCACAMTAAACTGCTGATGGATTACCCAATGCACTTCCATTTTATTAGTCGGCTGACCGTCACTATGCTTTGCTAAAATGAGACACCTACGACTCAAAATCTTACTATAGATTTGCATATGTAAATATGAAATAGCTGGATGCTTTAGTACTGGCATTACTGACAGTYATATGAACAGTACAATTACTGTCAATGTATACAGTTTTTCTAACAGTCACCAAAAAAAGATAGCACACATATCCATAGGAGTTTGGAGAAGTTGTCAAATACCTTTGTAGTTTTATATCTTGTCATAAACCAAAAGTTTTGCATGACTCTATGAAAGAACGAATTGAGATTTGAGCTACAAATATACTCGTATTATATATTTTTATGAAAGAGAGCATTTTTCAACTAAAATATACGTAAGTTATAAAATTTTCAAATAAAAATACATGGTTTGTAAATTTTCGTTGTTATTTAAGCATTTTTGAATTATGAAATGTCCACGAATCCAAAAAAGTGGCAGGCAGCGATCGAGAAAGTTTTTTCGTAATTGATTTAATTAAAACTTATAAATTTATTAAAAAATAAAACTTTGGTTATCTACTGCGCAAAATAATTTTTCWGTCGTGATAAATTTATAGTCGTAACTGAGATGCTTGATAGCTTTTCAGTCATTACGWATAAATTTCAGAATTAATGTAGTTATGGTTAGCAGTGACTAATTAAAAAGCAGTAAGCAACATAGTTATATAGTGAACCAAGTCCGAATGCCCTCAACACATGGGAGATGTAAAGTCATACACATAAGCTCGTTTACATCAGTGTTTGCATAAGGCGCTTACTGTTAGGTGGGTTTGAAAATTAAAAAAAAAAAAAAAATTGATTTATTGTTTATGTCTTATTAAATAGTATAATGTGTGTAAAATATGCTCRCAAAATATTAAGTAAAATTCTAAGAGAGTTTAGCGCACCAACTTTAATTGCATTTTTTGTTTTTCAAAACTCTATTTTTATATTCGGTGGACACGATTTCTCGAAAAATTATGGACCGATCTAGATCGAATTGTGTACACATCTTCAAAATGACGAAGGATTCCTTTCATTTCAACTTATTTTTTAAGCCATTAAATGGGGAAAAATTTACTAAAAAATGAGATTTTTTGTTCAATGTTTGAGGAAATATGAACATTTTAATTTGTTTTTGTTTTTTTTTTCATTCCAAAATGAGATTTCTATATGTACTAACGGCATATTTTTGGTTTTTATTTAAGATGAACCAAGAATAAGTTATGCTGTCCACGGCGAGAGCACTTTTTTTGTGAGAAACTCAGGGAGATGAGGTCACAACGGCTGGATTTTCAACGTTTTTATATAAACATTTCAGGAAACATTGTTCAAATTTGTACCTTTCATATGGCATATTATATTTTTGAAATATATGTACGACTCTTTATATTAGAAAAAATTTTAAAAATACCATTTTTTTGTAACTCTGAAACCTACATACCTAAACCCTTAACAAAATTATAGAAAGTTTGTTCCGCGCGCTAGCAAATTTTTTTCAGTTGTGACTGTCAAATCGCTGACCAGATTACATACACCGTCTTGTAGGGGATTAACGACTGTTAAAAAAATMTAATATTTTTGTGGTATGTGGCTTTATTAAGTTGTTGTTAAGTCTGGTTATGTAAGTGCAATATCGTTACACTATATGGTGTTTATTACTTAAAAAATTTATGAATCTTTGCATAATTTCCTTGAGGTATCATTTCAAATAAAAAAGCTTACACGTTCTCGGGCTTAGTGTAACAGTAAGAAGGCAAATATATTTACTTTTTTCCTCCGGCAGAGCATTTTTTTATTTCTCTTTATTGAATCAAATATTAAGGACAATCAATAATTACACATAACATGAATATGGAGAAAGAAAATTAAACATAAATTTATAAATTATGTGAAATACTACCTTTATACAGTATACTTAGATCATATTTGATTCATATCTAATAATATAAATCGAGCTCATAACAAATTTTCCTTAACATTTTTTATTTTTTTCTTAACTTTTTTTCGTACTCACAATTTTGTTTCACTAAAGTACGTATTAAAATCATTAATAATAAAATTTATAAATATATAGACACATAAATAGAAGAAATCATAAATTACATAAAATACTCTTACCAATACAATAATAAACATAAATCATATATAATTCACATATAAGAATGTGGAATGTAATCGAGCTCGCTGCGGTATCCTCCTCTGTATGTTATTCTTCTTCGTTTTCCTCTCTCCTTTCCATTTTTGTATTAAAGTAAATTGTAAAATCTCTAATTATAAATAATATTATTATCGAGTAAGAAAATTTTACATAAATATAGAAATTATCATATATATTATAAAATATCATATCGTATACAAATCTTATATAACTCACAAGTCATAATGTATAAGTCAAGTGCACAACTAATATTCCTTAAGAGTATACTCTTCATCATGGCTTTCCTCATTTCGTTTAATGAATTACTTCATTAATTATACATAATATAATTATAGCTTAAACCTTTACTTGAGTAATAAATCTTCCTCATCTAATAAATAAAAATAATAAAACAGCAATCAATTTCACAACTAAAGTAGGTAGTTTCCTGCTTCTTCTTCATTTCTCCGAATTTTGCGATTCAGGAATTTTACTGAGTCGTCTAAACTTCTTTGCGCTGTCTGCGCATTTTGTGGTGATTGTGCAGCGAACGTCGTGTTCGGTGAAATTTGTGCGCGATGTAATACACTGTATGACATCCGCAACCTTGTGCGGATTCAATAGACCTTTAGGAGGACGTCCACGTTTCCTAATTGCTGACGAGGGCTTGCCGTTGAGTGTATTTTTCGCCAGATCCTCTTCCGAGAATACCAAACAGAGCAAGTTGCGTGTGGCCATGGTCGGCGAACTGAATGATATGGTATTGAATTCTTTAGTTAGTACTATTGTACCATTCGGGCCAATCACAGTATAGCCATTATTGTTGGCAGCATGGGGCAAGGCTGGAACTCGCATGGGTGTTGAAGTTGCTGCCTGTAGTGAGCAGGTGAAATCTGGTAAACGCGCATGGGGAGTACGATGACTATTCGTTATTACACCACTTCTGGTAGCAACGCTATCATTAATAAGGCGACGCGACACCATTTTTTTGCTATTTGACCAACGTGTGGGTGTTGCTGGGTAAGCTGGATTACTTGCAATTGGCCTAATTGGACTGGTTGATCCAGCACTGCTTGCCATGCGCAACGGTGTTGTGGAAGCGAGACTGCTTGGAGAAGCGGAGTAACCGCTGTCGGTTGTTGAAGATACATCATCATTATCAAAATTTATTTCCGGGTTCAAGAGCTCATACTGATTTAAAACAGCAGCCAGTTTCTCCACTATCTCATATTTTGCTATAACAGCCGTCTGAACTTCTGCACTGAGTTTTCCAAGTTCTAACTTGGGATAATCCTCCATCCATTTGCTTATCAATCCCCTCATTTGTCTGGGATCGCTGACATGTCTCATCATCTCGTTTTCAGCTGCTATTGTAGCCTTAGAAATAATCGGGAGCATGACTTTATATTAGTATTTTCTTGGTATCTATTGAGTTCTCTCTATRGTGTATTTGCTGTCAATCTCTCGTGAATATGAAACTTTTTTAAGTCGTACTAAAGATGAGTCAATTGATGTTGTGCCGTTCGCCTCAAGCGCTGTAATTCCAAAGAAAATTGTGCATTAATTGTGTGAGCTTGAAACCAATGTATTCGAATCGGTTTGTTGTATACAGAAATGTCTTTAGTTGTCAAATACATACTTCGTTAAATTTAGTATTTATAAAGCTGCCCCATTCRGGAGTTGTTGAAATTGATCGAACAATGGCAAAAGCAATAGTAAATTTTTGTTTCTGTTATTTAAACMACTACTTAGCTTAGTTGTCGAAAAAAAAATATTCGATTGAAAGGWATGTTTGATTGTTGTTATTGTTTAATCTCCAATTATAGAATGACGAGCTTACAGTGATTTTTGGCTATGACATCTACCTAGGCAATTGCTTACTTCTCTTTCGTGTGTTGTTGTACAACTATTACGACATTTCGAAATCTAAAATTTTTTCCAATTTGAGCTGACCTACCATAATAAGAATAAAAACTCCCTATATCTTTATCTTTATCTTTATCTTTATCTTTATCTTTAACTTTATCTTTATCTTTATCTTTATCTTTATCTTTATCTTTATCTTTAACTTCATCTTTATCTTTATCTTTATCTTTATACATTTATCTTTATTTTTGTTTTTTCTTTATCTTTATCTTTGACAAACGAAATCCATACATTTTTTGTCGGGTTAACAATGATGTCTTTTGCATAATTTATTTAAGGATTTAAGGAAATTTACATTTTCTAGAAAGCAGAGCACGAAACTCGCTTTTGTTTAAAATACATAGTATATTTATAATAATAGAGTAAAAGAGTTTATATATAATACATTTTCTTTATAARTAATGTTACAACTTAAAAATTAGAAAAAGTTTGTCATATGCCATTCTTCATTCTTCGTTTCGATCATTAGGTCGTGGAGCCTTATTGAGGTGCCTATACTTCTTTGAGACATCCGAACATTTAGTGGTGATTACGTTGCGTACTACATATTTGGACGAATGTATGCGGGACAAAACACAATATTCGATGTCCGCAACTTTTTCCGGATTCAATGGATCCTTAGGAGGCCGTTCACGGCCCACAAATGCTGGTGATGGCTTGCCACTAAGTGTACTTTTCSCCAGGATCTCATCCGGGAAAACCAAACTTAGCAACTTACGTGTGGTAATACCTGCTGCTGTAAAAGATAGGGCTTTAAATTTTTTGGTGGGTACTCTTGTGCCATTCGGACCGATTACTGTGTAGATATCGCCGTTGGCAATAGTCGGCAAGTCGGCYTTTCTTCGTATAGGCATTGATATGCCCCGTTGTCCTGTGTTAGTTTCTCCACTCACTTCTATTAGCACACGCTTTTGTGGATTCCCAACACGAGGTGACGTGCACCTTCTGCTTGACCGACGAAGAGGTGTTGTTGAGTAGCTGGAACTGGTTTTACTTGGCTCAACATGCGTTGTGTGTGAGTCATTCGTAGAAGCGGAGACACTTGGGTTCCGTGAAGAGAAGTTTGCTTTATTTGCCTTATTGTTTTCATAAAATATTTCCTCCAGTAAATTATTTCGTTTTTCCACGTTGCTGATAACACTGAAGGCTTTCTCCACAAATACCTTAAGCTCTCGTCTCTCTTCATTTTGTTTAACATTAGAATTTATACTATGTCGCGTATTTGGCCGCTCTGGTGTTTCGGGGAAGTCGGCAAGATTTSTATTCAGTTTAGGATTTGGCAGTCCTTGTTTTCGCCTGATGGCACGTTCCTTTAATGTTTCATGCATTTTTCTAGCTAAAATATATTTAGATCTAAGCGCCTCTTGAGTTGCCGGGTTGAATTTGGCAAGTTCTGATTTCGTCAGATTCTGATACTCTACCAACCATCTGTTTATTAGTGGTTTGAGTTCTTCGGGTTCTTCCGCATTCATAATCATCTCATTTTCGTATTTAATTTGCGCTTTAGAAAGTATCGGGTGCGTATCTATACCTGGTAAACTTCGCTCAGGGTTTGTTCTAGTTATCCAGTTCAAAAGGTCTTCCATTTAAATAAGTTCAGAGGGTGTTCCCCTGATAGAGTGTTTGTTAAGAGGTCACGTATTCACCTCAGTCGCTGTAATTTCAAAGAAAACAGTTCATCAATAGCTTTAATCCAAAGGCTTGATAATCGAGGGTGTATTAAGTTTCCCACAAAACTTTCTTATGAAATTTGTATGTAAATGGACAATGTAACGATTTTAGTCGATTAGGCATCTGCGTCTATCTGTCCGTTAGTCTGACTGTGTATCCTGTGTCCTTTTCTTCCCAAGAAGCTGGTTATTTGGCGGATTYGCTTATATGGCACTAAATGTGGCCGTACACACTGATCGTTGAGAAAAAAGTCGTTGTAAGAAAACTTTTTTAGTTTACAGGATAGCTTCACAAAATTTGATATAGGTTATTATACAAGGCAACGCTTTAATCTCCGAACTAACACTTTTTCTCCACTGATATCACTTTTATATTAATTTAAGGGAACTTTCGAGTTTCATAGCAGTTTTTTGCTGTATGATAAGAATTCCAGTAAAATTTGATTTCCTGAAATTTTCTTCAAGCCACCGTTCTGGAAATGAGAAAAATGCACGAAGCTCTGGTCGATCTATAGTTGAAAAAGTCTATGAAATTATGGAAAATATTGACCAGGACCGTCACATAAGCAGCCATGACTTCGCTAAGGAACTTAGCATTCATTATCAAACGAATTTGAACCATTTAAAAAAAGCTGGCTAAGCTGTCGCTGAGAGCGTGTAGTTCTAGTGTTATTCGTCGCATCGGGTCATGCTATACTTTTTTGGAAAGCTCATTTCACGCGCTAACACGTGTTTGATTGAKTGTCGTTTCTTTHAAGTCGTTCGCGAGTAAAATAAAGAGAAAATACKGCATATTTTACAGTACTACTACRATAAAGGCAAAAATGCATCTCAAGCCGCCAATAAAATTTGTGCAGTTTATGGAGTCGAAACAGTTTCCATTTCCACCGCACAACGATGGTTTCTACGTTTTCGTTCTGGCGTAGAGGTGGTCGAAGATGCGCCACACTCTAGAAGGCCTGTCATCGAAAATTGCGATAAAATCGCTGAATTGGTCGAGAGAGACCGGCATAGTAGCAGCCGTAGCATCAGTATGTTGGGCTGGGCATGAGTCATCAAAAAAAAAAAAAAAAAAAATGTTATGAACAATTGAAAATTCAATACCGCAAAAATACCACAAGACTTTTTTGAAAACCTATTATTTGCTTCATTAAAGGTAAGRTAATGACTTAAAAATTCGAATATTCTTAAAAATTACAAACAACACACTTCTGTGCTTAATACCATGGTTATATGCTATTAAATGTCATTAACACAAACAAATAATATAAAACATTGGCGTATTCCCTTAGCTTTGAGCAACTGTACAGACCCCATTCCGTTAGGAGGAGCTGCCGTCACACAAGCACTTAAGCATTTAACGTTATGCCATTAGAAACACACACCGCCATTACAAGACCGTTTATAGCGKACTGCGTGCATATGTTTAGCTATCTACATTGGAAGCCAGTTGTCAGTTTGTATGTAAGCTGGAGCTTTTTATGCTATTTTGCAAATAAAAACCCAACACAGTCCATTAAAATTTCCTTCAACTGTCTCTGCCACTGTGGAAGCTTCTACTTGCCTGCATTGCTGACGACGCACGACGCGGCGGCGAGGGCGGCAGCGCTTTTATTTGATTTCATATAAAAGCATAAACGGATGGCATAAAAGAAACAAATATGTGTTAGTATGTATGCAGAAATACYGCCGCGATTGCATTGCCAGCGCTCTTTGTAAGTCAGAATATATATAAATATCAGAAACGCGATGAGATAACCTTACAAACACACTAATTTAAAAATATTGCGAATACTGGTCCACTTTCGCATTGACAATATCTTCTATATACTTATATATTTACATTCAGGTATATATATACAGTTACAGTAAGTAGCAACACACACATGCATTCGTAAATCCATCATGCCTATGCATTTTGCAATTTATTTGTGTTGTTGATATTATTGCAATTGCTGGCTTCCACTCCAGCTCAATCCAAACTAAGCCCAACATAATGTTGGTTGCTGCGCTGCCTTTCAGCTTGACATTTATGAATGCGCGTCTCTGTTGTTCGTCGCTGAGTTCTCGCAGTCGAGCAGGCGCACAGACAAATGTTCGTGCAGGTGTATGCGAGATTTGTTTTCAATGCCTGCGCATATGTAGTTCCTTCTAAACGCAATAAAAGCTTCAAAGCTATTTGTGTCTACAGACGCACTGGGAGACTTTAAGCTTCTGCTTGAAAGTTTACTGCGAATTCTTTTATAAGAAAAATGTGCTGTTATTTTTCATGTAATAAAAAGTTCATTAAGTCTTATTCGAACGTGTATRCAGAAACTTTAAGTCACGTTCTTATGAAAAGTACCCTTTTAGAAGCCACTTAAGTCTTGTAATGTCATCTGATCTGTTTAAAAGCTCAAATTTACAGTCGATTGTTTAAAGTTGACAAAAAAAGTTTATTTTATCTTTAATTAAGAATTAYCTATTTTATTTTGTGTAGTTTCTCGTTGAAGATTTAGCTCTAGATAAGATTKTACTACAGTCGTAAATAGCAAATTTTATTCCTTTTAAGCAAGCATTTAAGGCATTTATTGYAGAAATCTTCAACTATAGGATTTAGATTTAGTGCCACATCTTTTCATTCTTCTTCATAGAAAACTCCTGCAATCCTATAAAAGCTTACAATAAGTCGTTCATGTTTAGAGCTTTACTGAGAGCTGTATTCATCGCTGATTCGCCGATTCAATGAAAATCTTACTGAGCAGTCAATATTATATAATATTATTAGGGATATCAAGATAATCAAGAGTGGGAGAGATACTTGACCTATTTATCATTGCATGGAAAGTTGCTTGAAATAATCACAAAAGTATGTACATATGTCAAAGGCTTTGGACAATTAAGCGATGCCCATGTTGCCTGAAAACATGCCCCATAGAAAAAATTATAACCATCATGAGCCCACATTTTTGTTGGCTATTGGACTCTTTACTACTATATTAGATTCACAAATTGCCCTCAAACTTTTACCGAAGAGGAAGCCATACACATGTCTCAACCATATTATTCTCCAGACTCGAGATAATTTTCMCTATATCTTGGATTATACCTTCTGCGCGTTTGTTGTTATTTGTCGATTGAATTTCTAGAATTTTAAGTTCATAATATAAAGTAAATCCAATACATTTTCTACTTAGTGTTGCGACCATAGTGTATGAAACACTTATTCTCTGCTWCCAACTACTATTTATGAGTATCATTGAAAACTGGCGCTGATCTAATGCCGGGGTAGCTTCTCATTTAAGTCGTGAGGTGATTCCTGTATTCAGTAATATAATTGTAGATTTTATCTCTGGAATGGATAATGACATACCTATTCAGATACTAGGGCTGCCCAAACTGACTGACTTGCTGGTGGGAAATCCAGTAATTGAAGGTGTGACAAGTTCAAAATCTAGGACACACTTTATTGTAAATCGGAAAGTTATTTCCGTTGATATTCTTCGAGTTCTCTATAAATTAGTAGATATTGATACAAATTTTTTAGGCGTACTCTATAACATTCAGACAAAATGAAARGATTTGAGGAAATTCACATCGATGAATGTGAACGAGTATGTCCGGGTTTGACATTTATTGTTTTCAAAATCTTCACTTGACATCTGAATGATTTAGCAAAAACTGCTTACCAAGATATTTTGATTCTACCCACCATAGTACAAACTTTTTGTGGGGTTATTTGAAAAACAAAGTCTACAACCGGGATTGTTGGATTACTGTTGAACACAAGGCAAATTTGCATGGTGAAATCGGTCCGTTATTTCACTAGTATTCGAAAATTGTCAAAAGATWAGGTCTAATAAAAAGAAATCTTCCTTTTTTCTAATGATGGCTTTAGTTAATTGTAAACTGCTCTGAATGATTGCGATAGGGTTGTTACGCTTCATGGCGTTAGAAAGATCAGATCAGCTACCAATCAGAAGGTTTTGTGATTTTTTGAATCAGTAGTGTAATTTTGCGGAAAGTATTGATTAAATAATGGAAAGCATATTATAAATGTATACAAATTKTTGGTCAAGTTTATTGCACTTGGGTATACATAAAAGTAAGTAACGATATATTTTATTGAAAGTAAAGCTGCGAATTCAAAAAATTTAAATTTTGGCTGTGATTTCAAAGAAGAGATCGCTCGAAATTTCTTAATCAATGCATTACATACAAACTTAGCTAACTAAACGCCATCACCAAAATTTTGCAGAATAGTACAGTCAACTATTAACAACAATTAGCACATTAAGAAAAGACTGTTCGAAGTTACAAAAAACAAAAAAAAAAAAAAAAAAAATAGTCTTTAGAATTCTGACAAGAAAGGGAGAAGAGAAAATATATTTTATTGTTATTTGAATTTAATTTTGTAGAAGGCAGACTACAATTTTCTAACAGTATTGAATATATGAACACACACAAAATGAAAACTTTAAACCTTAGCTGGCTATATTACAACATCTATGAGTCTTTCATAGTTAAAATCTAACATTTTTACTTTTTTTCTTTTAAATACTACTATTTTCATTTTTTTTTTTGGTTTTGTGCTTTTAATCAGAATTTCGTTTCGCCTTTCTCGAATACACATACAAATACTATACTTATATATTTATATGAATTATCCAAGCCTGAAAAGTTGCATTTGGAATGCTCTAAGTTTTCCATGGAAAGTATTTATCTGTGAATTTTTGTTTCACTTGTTTGAACAACAACTATTGCAAATTTTTAATTTTCTTTATTATTTTGGTATTCCAGGCTATTGGCGTTTACTGTTATAGTTTATCTATGTCATTGGTTTTATTATATAATTGTAATTGATAATTTCGGAATTAGACATTTATGTAGGTCAAGCATTTTCGCCAAATAAAATTTTTACTAATTCTTCAAATGAGTTAAGCTTTAAAATATACTGAGAGGTTGCCTTATTTATGTACGTATCATTATAACTGCAAATTCGGCATATTAGAAAAATACTGTGACGGGTACAGTTGTAGCAGTTAAATAAAAAATACCGGTGCTTAATGTACTGAATAGCGGACTGCAAAATTTTCAATTACAAGAAAAGTTATGTTAGTGGTTTTTAGCATAATTTTATAATATCTGCATAAGACCTTAAAAAATGTTTACCGGATTATAAATTCGCGCTCACAGCATTTAATGTCATTTTCATACTCAAATACAAATAATCTCTCAACACACTTTTGTGAAAGAAAGGCGAAAGTATTTTCAGATATTGCTATTGTTTTAGATGATTGTTAGCCAAATAATCTCTGTATGTACAGAGCTGTTACTTCCCATGCTATTTGATATGACTAACTCATATTCAAATTTTAGCTAATAAATTCTATCATAACCCTACAGACATTACAAACAAAGGAAAATAAAACTAAAATTATTGATTTGTTGTTTTGGCAAACTATATAACTGCACAAGCGGTGTCTACGCGAATCAAGAAGAAGAATTTTTAGCAAGCTTATGGTTTAGTTACTATTTTGGTGACGCACTTACCTTAATAAGCTCCTTTTTAAATTATTTTTATTGATTTTTTTTATTTTTTTTAATAATTAGTTTTTAATATTTTTATAATAAATTTAATTAATATTGTTTTTCATTAAAAACACATAAACAACAGTGAAATTAAAAGTCGTAAAGTTTTTGACGAAAATTTTCACAAATACATAATTAAACGTGGACAGATGGTGGGTGTGGTAATGTTAACCGATCACGAGAGACTGCACATGACAAAGCTAAAGTTTAGCGCAGGAAAACATGGGAAGAGGAAAAAATGAAGTGCAAGAATTGTAAAAGTGCATAAAAAACGGTTGCTCCTAAACAACAAAAACAATGCGAACATATAAATTGAACAAATGCTGATAGAACAGTGTTGGCAGACGAAATATGTATTACATGAAGTGAAAATTTTTGTTGCCTTCGATGAAAAAACTGTAACAAAATAATGAATTTATTTGTCGTTCATTTTATCTACAAATTAGTTGACTATTAAAAGTTTAAATTTTTTGTAAAAGAAAAAATAAAAGAAAAAATAATTCATAATTGGGGTTACAAAGCTTTTAAGATTTTTTTTTGATAGTTATACTAAATATAGTGGGAAGTTTTCTATAACTGAAAGACTACTTAAAAAAATTAAAAAAAAAAGAAAATACTGGTACTTCTAAATTAAATCTATCTATGTATGTGTAAATCTATAAATTTCAGTCATTATAGAATGCCATTTAATTTTGAAGTTCACAACAACTAACACTTTTCCTTTTCGCTTAAAGTTTGAAAAAATTTTCGTTACTCCAAAGAGATACTTTTTTAACTTTCATACACTCAAATAGATGCATGTGGCAATCATACTAACGGAAATTTCGTTAACTGCTTAGGCTGAGCATATAGCGAAACTGAGAGCTTTCGTTAAAACTAACGATGCGAACGTACATAAATAATAAATTAATGATTAAGGCATAGTAAACATTTAGCAATTTGTGAATATTACTTCGCTCTTAGCTTAGCAGGCATTGAAGAGAGTAGTATGGTGTAAATATGTTTTGTTTGACTATATGTGTAAAATTAAAAAAGCTAGACAAATAAAAACATCCTTCTTTATTAATTTTTTCTCATATAAAAATATTTTAAACTTGCGAAAAATACGTGTTTTACTTAAAAAAATATATATATAATACTCTTCATGGATGAGGTATCGGAATTTGAACGATCGAGCATGTCAAAGAGACCATTTCATGGTATTCAACTTTATTGGAATAAGTCGAGCAAGAACGCGTTTCATACCCAAAATATCCACCGAAATTATTCAAAAGGACTCGCGAGCGATGTCGAAATCATGTGCCATCTCTTTAGCACTTACCTTACGATTTTCAAATACSATATTCCTCACTTTTTTATTATTTTTATCAGTTGAAGAGGTCGAAAGTCATACAAAACGGATTTCTTACGGTTAACTTTTGTCACACTGTATATACTTCAAGGGTCTCTGGTGTGTTCTTCTGGAGTTTAAAAACTTAATTTAAATTCCCAGAAATCTTAGCTATATAAAATACAAAGAGTATTTTTTGGCAGATATTTTCTTATTCCATATTAAATTACATTTACATTATTAAAAAAAAATTGTTTCTACCTCACCTTCTAACATTTACGTATAAATTTTACATGAAATTAAACGTTTTTTTATATAAAATACTATATATGATATTTCCCACAATATTATGATATTTCGAAGGGATTGTATCCTTTTSCCTTGGCCAATTTCAAAAGTCTCCTTGCGACAATGTATGTAAAAGCTTCACTGCTCATCTTTGTCTTTTGCGTAACGTAGTCCTTAATGTCGTAAACTTTGTCATCGTCCAAATGTGGTCTAATTTTGCAATCATAGTCCAGTTCCGGTAGCGTAAATTTGCGGCTAAGTCCATGGGTCTCAAGTACGTGCATTGGAAATACAAGCGAAAGCAAATCGTGTGTCGCTTCMATGGCATTTGTCCAATCAATTTTCTTGAATTCATTCAATGGAACAAGTGTACCTTCCGGTCCAAGTTCGATATAAACATCATCGTCTGGCTCTGTTTGTTTTGACGTAATCTTATGCGCTATTTTATAGAGCTCGATCTGCTTCTCTTGGGCACATGTTGTTCTGAATGCTTCGCGCACGGCGCCACCGAAGCTAATGCTGTCGCTGTTGGAAGCACTATCAGAGACGATTTTAAACGTTTTYTCAACTGCGATGGCTGTCAGTGTCGGTCGTGGTGCTGAAGGTTTATCTACTTTGCTGCTGAAGTTTATGGGTACCACAGATGCTTTGTTGRTGCGCAAGTATTTCGAATTGACGACGGAATATTTCGTGTAGTTTGTTAAGCAAATTGGCTCTTCCTGAATCGCGTTATTGTCCAATGATAACTTGCGTTTATTTGGTTTAGTTGGTGCTGCTTCCATCTCCACATCGTTGTCATATGTAACCTCACAATGCAAAGCAGGGTAAAGTGAATTTTCATTGGGAACATCAACAGCATGGCTTGACAAATCGATCGGCTCACTCTCACTCCTTGCAGGCATATTGAGGTGGTGTTGTTTTATTGCCAAATTTATAGGTTCGTCCGGGTTGTTTGGTATGATAAACTGTGAACTACGTGTCTCCCATTCTGAAGCTTTTCGCTTTGGCGCTAGCACATGGGTCGGTACAGCAGCTATATGTGGTGGTATTAAACCTTTCATTTTTAGATCCTGGTCATAACTTCTGGATTGTTCTATCAATATTGGATGCGGCAAAGACGTATTAATCGGAAGTTGGTTTCTAGTATTTGGTAAATTTACTTTAAAGCTTTCGCCCGGCAGGCGAAGTTGTCTGGCGCCCATATTCTTTCCTCGAATCCGGCGTTAATTTAAATAAAATATTGGTAGCTAACACCGAATTTGATATAAGTTTTACTTGCGTATAATGGCGTTTAAGTTTTTATAAACGAATATGGTGGAGGATCATGAAATTATAACACTGACATGACGCGCTGTCATTTCAGTTGTCTTTAGCGCGTAAATCCGAAACAGAAAATCAAAAGCAAAGGTAAACAAAATAAAAAATACTTCAGAAAAAGAAAAGTAAATATGATGCGTAAATGAAGGTAAAGGAAGGGCACTTGTACGGCAAGTCGTAAATGTAAGCCAAGGCCAAAGTACATTGTTGGTACATTTCTAACTACTTGAAATACTCTTTTCGGCTTTGTTATCATCTCTCTCATCTCATTACTCTTTATTACTCCCAAAACTTGATCACTGATTATCAACTCAAGTAGTCTGCAATACTTTTTACCCATTATTGTTTTTTGTGAGGATTGTAATAACGGAGCACAAAACAATATAGTAAATATTTTTATTTTCTATCTATGTTTAATAAGCATACCTAGAGCTGATCATTTGTTGTTGTTACATTGCTTATTATTTAAAAGGGTTAGAGCCATGCGATCCCTCAATCTTTAGTACAAACTTTTTGTTTTGTTTAGGATTTTTTGTTTTCTTCTACCTGTCTGAATCCTTGTGGTTTTTTTTTAATTTCATTGTAATCATTGTCATCTGTAAGATTAACATATTTAAAGGTCAATGTTTTCTTTTAAAATCTTTTAAAATGCTTTTAATGTAAAATTCCTTATAACCGGACACCCAGTCGCAGTGTTTTTGTCTGGCTATAGGAGCTGTCCTCATAACAGGGCGTTGAAGTTTGTCCATGGTCGCTCCTCCCATATAGGAGGTGTCCGTTTGAAAGTAGTTTATAAAAGTGTCTTTAACTGTACAATGTAAATTTTTGATAAAAAACTGAGAGTTTTTTGTCGCTAGAAATTTAATTTCCATCCAAAAACATATTCAGTTATATCAAAACAAATTTTTCCCCTCACCTTCAAGACTAAAATGAACTATACTTCTAAGCGTCGGCTAATGTTAGTTGTTTTGGTTTTAGCTAATTTTTGGAGCGCCATTCGCATTAATCATATTCATGAACTTACTCCTCCTCATAAGTTATGATGATTATGGGGTCTTCAGCTACGTTTTCAAGCATCTCTTTGGCGATCTATACTCGAGTTCGCTTTTGTAAAAGCCAAACTTCTTGCCTAAAACATTAACCAAAAACATCGTGTGTCCATCAGAGAAATAACGTACTTCTTATGACTAAGATCGTTTGCTATTTATGTGATTGACACACAATGATTTTGGTTAATGTTTTGGGTAAGAAGTGTTAAGATTTTTTGATATATCAGATGGCAACGTGATGATTTTCAAGCACTGTTCCATTAACATTTTTGATGTTATTGTTATTAACAGAGGTGGATGTACGACTCGCACGATGTCATGTTTTCCTGTTTTCCATAAATTCACGAAAGTGAATTGTTGCGTTCTCCAAAACATCCAATAGTTTCATCGATTCTCTAAACACTATTTCATTGGCAGCATTAAAATTCAGTCAAATTAATTACTAAATTTATTTAATGGTACAAAATCGCCAGGCAAATTGTTCACGTTTTAAACAAACTTTTAAACAAACAGCTGCCAAACACGTTCTAATTGACATATGGAGATTAAACTTCACACGAATATAAAAAAAGATTCTACCAATCTAGGTAAAAGATAATCCGCAGTGATTCGGTTTGTGTGCGCTGTTTATATAGGTTGGTCCGGGTCAAATTTGATCACATGGTATTTATTGTTCAATTCAAGTCTTAAATATTTGAAATACGAGAAAAACACTTTTGGTAGCATTTTAGGATTCTGGAATTATAAAATTATTTTGAAAGCTGTCAAACAATATCCGGTAGAATTGAAGGAAGCGACTATAAGGCTTTTAATGAGAAAGAATCACTTGCTTTCTCAAGTAAAACTTTTGACAAGATGGCAATTTATAAATAATATCGTTATAAATGAGTGGGTACAATGTGCAGGCCTACAATTGAACTCACTGATCTGAGTGAAGTAAAGGCAATTACTTTCTCGGCCTTTATATATTCTCAACACGGATTCATTGGTGTAGCGGTTTTAGGATACCGTAAGCGTAAGAAATGTTTGTTTCAACAGCATCTACTATTAGTTTTCATGTAAGGAAATAGGGTAGTATTTTAGAAGGGCTCCTGAAACCTTTTATATCTTTAATTAGTTTTTCAGACACTGTAATTGGACTATAATTGAAAGTTAGTTGTATTGACGTCACATGGCATTGTGCGTGATGAGAAAATAATATTTTTTTTTGTTGGGTTGGTAATTTAAGGAATCATATGTATCAAGTAAAGTATAAAAGAGAGGATACTATGCATTCACGACTCTCTTTTGGAGAATTGTGCATTCAATTAAATTTTTATTTGAATATTTTAGAATGTTTCAAAGTTTTTTGCCTTTCTGCTGGTTTTCAAAAAACATTTCCTTTGTTTTTTAATCCAGATTACATCTGTCATACCTTATTGACCAAAAAATGTTATACACCATTAAAATATGAAGAAAAAGTGGGTTATGTCCTAAATTTTTAATTGATCAGAAAACACTTGCTATAATTGATATTATTATTTGAAATAAGCTCAATTTCGAACTAACCATAGAAAGCAAATATTTCGTAAACCGAGGAAATAACATTTTTCTTTCCCACTCAGTCTTCAAACCAAACTGAAGAGATTAAGATAAAGTCACTTATTTGCTTTCAAAGTTTGGACATCCATTTCGAAGAAATCACTATATACTACTCAGTCAGACTCCGAACTAAATTTGAGAGATTAAGATAAAGTAATTTCGAACACATTTGGAAATTCCGGAAAAATCAGTTTTTTACTATTCACAGTATCCCTGGTTTAGGATTAGTTTGGCTCAATACCCACCCAAGTGTTGTACGACGAATTGATTTCAATAGCCTCGAACTTTGATAATTATGCTAAAAAACTTAAGAACTACAAAATGTCAAAGAGAGACTGACTTTTTTGTACGCTAAAGTCCCCCTTTCGCCTACACTAACCAGGGAATAAAAGTTATATTAAAAATAATTTAGAAAGTTAACGAAAAAATTAAAATTAAAGGAAAAAAGTAAAAGAGCTTAGGTGTACGTGCTAACATGCTGATACACGCCCGACCAGCGTCCGATTGCAAGCGGGTTCTCTAATGCCCTTTCTCACATCCTGCCACCAGTTCGAGCAGCCAGTCACTGCGCCCTCTTGCTTGCCTTTCACAAAAATTTATAGCGTAATTGTCTTAAGAAGCAAATTAAGCGACGAACGCTTGATGCCCACTCAGCGTTTTCATTTAAGAGGATTACAAATTTGTGTGTTTGCCACGCGGGCCCAGCCACCAACGTGATGAGCGTCGTGGGCACTACAACCACGTCTTTGTGTGACTTTATTTAATTTATTTGTCTTTGCTGCAAGCAGTGCGCGGGAAATCTTAATGAAAATGAAACGGTAATTTGAAATGCTTAAAGTCGGTGACTAGAAAAATTACCATGAAAATGTAAATGAAAATTGTGGAGCTGTGGAAAAGCGGGAGCTGTGAATGAAGGGGTGTGAAACAGAAATTAGCAAATGCCAAGAAGTAACTTTTCGCAAAGGAAATTTGAAAGTGAAATTTTCGGTACTTTTGTGGCATGTTGCATATGCCAACTCAATGCCACATGTTGCACACACACACACACACACACATTTTCCAAATGCGGCAATGAATGAACTGGCGAAAGCCTGCAATTGAAAATTCTTATCACGTCGTTGTATCAAATGTCACTCCCACACACATGCATACAGACGCCACCCACACAAGCGAGGATAGAAAAAARCGCCGTCGCATAATCAAGTTTGCACTGCGCGTAAGTAACTCGAAGCGCCTGTTGGCCGCGTGACTGCTGCGGCTAGCCGCCTGTCGTACCGTTACACTACTCTGTCTGCGTGTGTGTTTGCGCATGTGTGTAAATATGCATGACGAAGTGCCGCCGCTATTTGGCGGATGCCATCAACACGCATCAGCGGTGAAACTGGCGCATCAGCAACGCAATGAAGCTGAGTGAATTAGGCGCATTGGCTGTGCTCGCGTGTGTGTGTGTTGCATGAGCCGTGCAGCTGCCACACGGCGAATGCCAGCTAGCAGACCAATATTACGCCAAGCATCTTTGTTGTTGTAGTTGCCTTTTCCGCGYATAAAGGCTTTGGAAAAACAAACGCATTAGCGCGCCACACAACCTTTGCTGTTGTTGTTGYTGTTGCTGTTGTGCTGATGTGAACGCATCAACACATTTGCAAGCGATTTTCATGCAGCTCGAATTATAGTGCTCGCTTGTTGGGCGCCTAATGTAAAAGTGGCGTAAATGCGAAAAAAGTGGGCGGCCAAAGTGAAATGGAAAGGTTGCAAGTGTGTCTGTACATGCAACATTTATGCAGCATCATCAAAGCCAAGGTTTTGGTTCAGTTCACCTTTACATTGCATTACTGCCCTGAGGCGACAATGAGTGACTGTGCATGTGTGTGTTTATTACGATACCTTTTTCTGTGTTTCTCGTTTTGTTTTTTGTTTTTCTAGGAAAAAGTGCAACGGAATATCGGGCAATGTTAGAGGAACAGCGGTAAAGTGCTTACAATGGCAAATGTCCTTTGTTCCTTTCTCTTTATGCATTTTATTGAAGTTTGTTAACAGTGCGTCGCATTAAGCGTTTGGAAAATGTTGTTGTTTTGTTATATGAATTAGTTGCTTTATTTCATTTAATCTAACACCACTTTGCTGCAAATAAAGATGGCGTCAGCAATTTGTGTACAAGAACGGATCATACCTTTACTGTCTTCTTTTACTTCAGTTTGTAAGCTTGTAATACTTTATTTGACCTTTAGTGGATCTACACCTGCTATTCGTCCAGGTTTTATATTGCAGCTGAGACGTGCAACAAGTTTTAAGCCGGTTTTGAAAGCATGATTGTTTTTGTGAGTACCGTAATCAACTTAAATATGCCAATCGGAGGTATCTCCAATGACAGAAGATGTATCGCCTCTTCGGAAGAGCACATCAAATTGTACTAAATCCCCTAAGAAAGTTAATTCCTTATACAAATATATTAGTGTAGAGTATTAATTGATAGGTTTGATGAAAGTARGGTCCAAACTGTCAACCTATTGTCAATTGTCTCTTTTGCGACATCTATTCCACTTCGTTTATGCAGAAGTTGCAGGTCTTTTGGTTTTTCGAGCCCTATTTTTCAGCTTTTTCAATGTTCAGACGTTTCGTGTGAGGCAAGCTTTCGATGACTTTTCGGTCATGACTGAATGCTTGGATCCACTCAAGTACTTGTATTTCTGATAAAATAGACTCTCCAAAACAAGTCTGCAACATTTTCAACAGTTTTGTATGCGTGATTCCATTGGAAACTAAAATTTCAAGCAAACTCGTTGCTCAGTTTTTCATGATAAAAGTCGCTTGATAAAATGTTTCTAATGTAAACATACACTAATTGACAAATGGAGATCAAACTCGACACGAACTTAAGAAAAGACCTCCGAACAAGAAACACTGTGCTTGGATTCAGTTGCGTGCAGTTTAAAAATAAGTTTATATTTTTGGCAAAAATTACATTACTCAACATCGACGACCTCGCACCGAAAACAACGATTTTTGAGTGTTTTCAATAAAATATTTATACTACAATTTGTCGTTTCTTGTTTCACAATAGGCTTCAGTCTCGGCAAGTTTTTCTGAAATCTGGAAAAAAGTCACTGAATGGCAGATTCAGAGCATAAATTGGAAATGAAATCAATCAGAACACCAATTTATGACCTTATTCTCAGTGATAATAAAATATTTTTGTCCCAAATTCGATTATATGGACTTGCACAATAAGTGGGTCCAACAAGATGTCGCCACAAGCTACACAGCAAATGTCATAATCGTCTTATTGAAGATCAAGTTTGATGAACGTGGTAATCTCACGAAATGGCCGATTCAATTTGCCGCTTCGGTCCTGCAATTTGACGTCGTTAGACTATTTCCTGTGCAGCTACGTCAAGTCTATGCAGCAGTACCGGCCGATTTATGCTTTTAAAACCAGGAAAAATTGGCGTCAGCGTTTGGACTTCTTCAAGCGTGCCGTTGGTGGACATCCAAACATGCAAAAAAAAAAAAAAAAAAAAAAAAAAAAAAAAATAAAAAAAAAAAAAAAAAAAAAAAAAAAAAAAAAAAAAAAAAAAGGCCTGAGTCGCTTAGCTATGCTGAACTATGTGGCATATGGCCACGCATAGATATAAAGTAGTTTGGCAGCACCTGGGATTGGAATGCAAAAAACCTCAGTGTGAGAAGCTGTGAAAACTGTAGGATTTACAAATTCAAGAATGGGGAGGAATTAAGCTCATCCAAGCATGACACTTTAACTTAACAGCAATCTGGTATTAAATAAGATTTTGTAAGGAGAAGAAGAGAGACGAGAGATTATAAACCAAAAGTCATAGCGCGGATACCCATTTGAAGCCCCCTGAGTTTACTGTATTCGGTATACATATTGCCTATGCGAAATTTAGTAAATCTCTTACAAATAGTGGTTTTGACTAATGTGGAGCCCTACCAAAGTTGTTTAAGACATTTATTTTTAACTTGCTTTCAATTCTTTATCATTATTATTTGAGTAACTACATACAGTAAATGTTATAGAGGTAACAAAAATTCTATGAAAATATTTTTTAAAAGTTTATTTTGCATTTACTCAAAGTTGTTGTAAACTGGCGCATACTTACAACCTCTCAAATGTGTGTGGCATGATGACAACGACAACATAACGCCGAGGGCTAAATATGACAGTTGCTTGTCAATATGCAGTTACACTTTGATTATACAAGCACACTTGGATCACCCTTATTTGGCATATCGGCCACCGTGAATCAGTTTCCAAGTCAAGGAGGTCCGTTGCAGCTGGACAGCTGGTCAATGCATGAATATATTGAACGTGACGATTGGATTGATGAGTGCATATGTTTGTGTTTAAGTTAGCGTATGTATATATGTTCCTGTGATGGTGTGTGTGTGCGCAGTATTTGCTTACATTCTGTCGTTATTTCTTCACATTGCCACTGGCGCTGACGTTGACAATGACAACAGCTGCGATGAGTACGATGACGACGCTRGTGCCACGCTCACAAACACACTTGCACACATATGGTACAGACGTGATCGGATGTGCGCATATTTTCACATCACAGCTGGCCAATCATATATGCAAAATGTTACATCGATCTCCACTAGCCGTTTCACTCCGAGACTGCTGTTGCTGCTGCCACTCATTGCCTGTGTCGCTTTGCTGCTGCTTGTGTTACTGCTGCTGACATTTCATCGCAGCAAGTCAACAATAACAGGGCAGGCCGACTGCTTCGTTGACTGACCGACAGACTGTCAGGCCGGCTGGCACTTTTTGTTGCTCTTCTCGGTTGTCAGCGCCCGCAAAGTTCAGTTGTACGTTGTTGTCCCGTTAATTGCTAGACTGACCCAATTGAAATTTCAAAACATTGTCCTTACACCCGCCCGCGCCGTTGCTGTCGGTTTGCCATTTTTGTTGCTTGCACTTTTGGTTTATTTGCTTGTGTTGTTGTCGCTCTTATCGTTCAATTGTTGCAGTTTTGTCGCAAATGGTATTTGTCTCATACACTGTTGCTGTTGTTGTTGTTGTTGTTATTATTGTTATTTTGGTGGCTTTGGCATTTGCCAGGCATTCTCTGCCATTCAGCCAGCCAGCTGTGCAACCATGGCAATAGTCAGCCACTTAGTCGACCAGTCAGCCTGTGGSCAGCCATTAAGCTAAGCCGCATAAGCACCCGCATACGCCGTGTTGCCCATTAAATATTGCCGCTGTTGTTTTGCTGCGAAATTACATTATTTGCACTTATTTGTGTGGCGTACTTTTCTGCCTTTTTTCACGCCATATATTTTTTTGGCTCTGCATGCTAATTGCAATAATTTTTTTTCTGTGGCGTGCGTTAAGCCAGTTAGGCATTTAACGCTGGGCGCTGGACGCAAGCGGTGCAAACCGCCAGCAACGGCTGATTTACGACGTTGGCGGTGGTTTTCCGGTTGGAATGTCTGCGTTTAAGCTCGGACTCAAAATATATGGCGGCGACGGTAGTATGTTTTCGTAAACCTCATGATGTAATGGCTTTGGTGGTTTTTATGGAAAGATAACGGTTTAAAAAGTATGTATAGTTACAATTGATAACTCAATTGATAGTTTTTTTGTATAATAATATTATTATTTTTTAACATCGCCTGACTTTCTCCACTAGCTCTACTACCAAAGAATTTTATGAAAAATTTTATTCGGTTGCACTTTATAGTTGTAAAAACCGTATATAAAACACCGTAAATATAACTTTTATTTCTGTTCAATTGTGAGCAATCAGCCAGCTGTTCTAAATCATTCTTGTTTCCCTTTGTTCAATTAAAGCGATCTGTTCTTAAGTGTCTAAGTTGTCTCGAAATCGCACTGAGAGTGAAGTCTAGTCAGAACACTTACAACTGGTGCGACATTGACTTTGCTAAGAGCAAGTAGTTAAGAGAACTTCCTATARTTCACTCTGGACCATAAAGAACTTGCAATCGCATAAGTTCCGGTTGTACAACAGTGCTTACCGAGCTCATGGTAGGTCCATAGATTCAACACTAGAACTCAAGAGAAAAATGTAGGACCAGATCGCCTCCAGTCGAAGTAAATTGGAGTAAAGGTCAATGATATCTATGACCGGATACCCAAACCAATCTCAAGTGGAAGAAACTTGATGCTATTGTCTATAAAGTCATGCACTTCTTGACTATTCTTGACTAGTTGTTAGTCAACAAGCTGAAATCCGGTATAGCCGCTCTTATGCCGGAGCGAATGCACACCTCTCTGAGGGAAGCGCTTTGTCGGAATGTAGCTTGAAAAGCGCTACAGTGATCACATTCGTGAAAAAAGCTGATTGAATCCCTCCGTCAATGTCTTCGTTCCTTCCACAAATTTCTCACTGGAGTATAAACAGAGAAGCATCGCAAAGAAAAAGGTTCCATGATGTAGTTATCTGGATTTTGAGGAATGCATTGTAAGTAGTGTAAAATTTCAGTATTYCCCTACTCGGGATCCTGCAGATATACGGTTTCAACAAGTATAATAGAAGCCTTCGSCTTAAAGCAGCTGCCAGCTATATCTATAGGCAAAACGTGTAGAATATGGCATTGAGTTTCATTATAGGTGTTATCCTTAGTACACTATTGATGTCAATGAACARGAGGGTTATGTCCGCGGTATTGACCGCAATCATATAGGTTCTTACGGGGCACTGTTCAATAGGCATTCATGCGGTGAGACCAAAAATCTTGTCGGATGCGAATTGYCAAATTATTGTGAAGGAGGGAGTGGAGGAAGCATCCAGGCACTTTTTTCTCTGTTGTTGTAATTGTACTTTGTAAGGCAAGGAAAGAAACATCTCGGTAGGCTTAMCTTCGGCAAACCAGAAKKCATAGCTGAAGTTGCCATTCTGTCTCTATAAATTTGTGAGTGACTCGAAGCGTTTTGTCAATTTTTTAGCGTCTTATGAGGTCTATGCTGTATAAGAGTTCTAGGTACCAAACGGGATCGGCGTTCTAAACAGTCCAAGTGACTTGCGTCATAAGATCGATCTCTATAYTTAATCTAACCTAACGCAGCTTTTAAGTAGACGAGAAAACGCTTTTATTTTTATGAAATCGTCTATTATTTTAGTTTATTTTTAGATAAAGCGGGAACTAATTTAAAAATATTTTTTTTCCAACAACATTCAGTATCCTCAAACACACACAATGCCACTAGCAGACAAAAGTATAATTAGTATTCTAATTTGTGGGTTTGATTACACAAGAGTGCTTCCTCCAACTAGCCTCTGCGGAGTACTGGGGTCCAGGCTTTTCTGGCATAAATATCGCGGCTGACAATAGAGAGTTCCAAATGGGGGCATCAGAATCACGCTTTCGAATGAATTGCAAGAATTTGTAGTGCTAAATAATTCTAACTACGCATCCGCATACCAAATGACAGCTGAATAGGTCTGAAGACACGCACAAACGGACGCTGAGGTATTCAAAGTTGATAATCTAATAAGGCTGCCGTGTTGAGGGTGGAATGCGCGGCCACATTGTACATTTTGCAAAACAAAGCATGAATTATGTAAAAAGAGGAAGACATCAGTGACACAAACAACAACTAAGCAACTTTAGGCACAACATCCGTGACMGTTATGTGTTGACGTGGTGTGAGGCAAACTTTTCAGTTGTCACTTAACGAATTGTATGTGAGTGCCATTTAAAGCAATTGCTTGGCTGGAGAGTTGAAAAGTTGAAGAACTCGATGGGAGTGTGATTGAAAGCTTGGCGACAAAACGCCGAAAGAACACGAAGCACAACAAAAAGACGCAATGCAAAAGAGCGATAAGGGCAAAGACTTGGCAACTTTGCATGACAATCTCACAGACAGCAACACACATCTATACATGCAGTGGTTTGYGTGGCTGTGTGTTATTTTAACAAATGTGCCGTGCCTTCGCCGGGACTGAGGCTGAGGAAACCAACGGAATACGTGCGAGAATTCGCCAAAATGTTGGCAGCTGTTTAGTAGTTGTTATGGCTGGGGGCGGATGTGATGGGAGCAGCAAACTTTAAGATGAATGCCTGATATGCTTGTTAGGCTTTCCACGCATATTAGCGCACACACACATAGCCACACACATTTATCTAAGAATAGTATGCGGCTTGCGTCGTAGTCTACTTGAGTTTGGTGTGAGGAGTTAAAGAAATATGGCTGAAAGCTAAAAAGCGCACAATCGAAATTTATTTGGCTGCTCGCACATACAAACATACACTGGTGCGCCGAAATATTTTTAATGCCAAAGCAGAAGCCTAAAGATGGCTGACCTTGTAGTGTGTGCGTGAATCACGAATTGTAATGTTTACAACAAGTGCGTTGAAGTGGGGAAGTGGTGAAGCTAAATAGACATCATAAGTAGTAGAAAGTAGACTTTGAATATATGGAGTGAAAGTGTGTGCGAGAAATGCGGATAAGAATTAATGAGCTGCGATAAATGTTAGTATAACAGGCAATTTTTTTTTTAATTTTTGAAATTAAAGTTTAATTATTATTTAATTTAATTAATGCTTTCATTAAGAAAAACAAATTAAGCAGATGAAATAGAAGTTTCATAAGCAAAATTATTAAAAGAAGTATAATTGAAGAAAATGATTAAAAACAAGAGGAAACATTAATTTTGGCTGCAAAGAAGCTTTGGTTAGGTGACTTTGTTGAATCAGTTTGTATGAAAGCTATAAGTTATAGTGGACCGATCTCAAAAATTTCTTTGAAGTTTGTAGCAAAGTCTGAAATAGTAATCTCTGCTTCAGTTGGTGACAATATCTCATSAAATGWAMAACTTTTCCATACAAGGACTTGAGCTTSATCGTTCAGTYTGCATGACAGCTATATCTTATGGTAGTCCGATCTCAAAATGCTTTTGGAAGGTTGTAGTAATATCTTGAATCCCAATCTGTGCCACATTTGATGACAATATCTCACCAAATAGAAAAGTTTCCCATACAAGGTTTTGATTTTGGTTGTTCAGATTGTATGGCAGCTATATGTTATGGCAGTCCGATCTCAAAATGTTTTTTTTAGAGGTTTTAGCAAAATCTGGAGTATTAATCTATGCCACATTTAGTGATGACATCTCGGCAAATAAAAAAGTTCTCCATAAAAGGATTTTAGTCTACACAACTTGTCATATCTCTCATCTCCGACGGTTTCTTCTTAGTTCTACAAATAAAATGAAATTAATTCGAGTATTGGTCTTGCAATTACTYGAAAATCTGAATAGGAAAAAACCCAAAAAGTGGGAGCCGCGATAGCTTAGGGAAACACTGGAACCAAATTAAGGTATGCGCTACGCTCTATGGTCTATTGTATACTACTTTTTCGCAAAGTTTGATTTAGATCCACAAATTTAATAAATAATAATAATAAAATCAATCCTGATATCAGAGAGGCAATGTTCACCTTGTTCTGATTTTTGAGTCTGCAGCTTCAGGAATCTAGCATTTCAAAAGTAAGTGCTTCACTCTCGCAAAATTGATAATTTTTTTAAGAGAATTTGATTGTATTATAAAAAATCCACAATATTACTTGGATCTGAACCTCAGTGAAATCACTTCTGTTCTCAGTCCTCACGAAAAAAAAAAAAAAAATTTGGAAAGAAATCGATTGCTACATAACTAAAATGAATAAAAAGTCAAAGTTTTCCACAGAAATTTGCTTCTGTTTACTAATAAAAGATCGGCTTAGCGTATTCCTAACTATCCACGAAATTTTAATAACCGCAAAATTAATATAAATATTTTAAGTATATTATTTTTAGTCAACTAAAAGGTACACACAAACATATGTTCATACCTCCGAAGTGTGTGTGGCGGTTTACTTTATAAACATCAGACTGATTGTGTCAATAGGAAATTCTAATAGATGATTTAAGAGCCAAAGGCATAGAAAAACTACAAATAAGCGCTGTAAAATCAAAAGAGGAAGAGCTAAGGACCGCTTGTAARCCAGACAATGTCATAGACAGTTAAATCGGCTGGCGGGGCTGAAAGGCTGTCAGGCAGGCAGCACAGCGATTAAGGCGAAAACGAGTATGGCGACAGCTGTTTTTCAACTACACTTACACACACACACACAGTTGACAGTTAGCATACATACATATTTGAGYATTTGTGTAGGTGTGAGAGTGCGTGCTGGGCTTTGGCTTTGGCTTTGTGTGCGCGGATAAATGGAGCAAGTGACAGACACGCACCAGCGCATCCAAACAAATGTGCGGCCATACAGTTACATATTTGCCACATCACACTTCATTGTGGTTGCTGATCCATCCGCRCACACACAACTTTTCCTTCCTTTGTGTGTGTGTTCGGCARTGTTTGCACTTTCATGTTTCGGTGTGTGTGTCTGTGTATATATATATGGCGGCTGTATGTGGTGGCGGTTGTTTGAGTATGATTCTTTGTTATTGACATCGCATGCCGTACGTGCTGTGTGTGTGTGCGTGTGCGTGTTTGCGACAGGCGCCACATTGCCAGACAGACAGACACATTTGATGTCAAAGCTAGCTTTCGTGCGGCGGCAACAATAACAATGCCTACAAACGCCAAGTGAATACTTACATGAGTGCACTTAAATTCGCACACATAACGACGTCTGCCTGTCTATTGACATTTGTCTGAAAGCGAAAACTAAACTATGCCTTTTAATTTGACACCAAGTAAATGGTGGGATAGAGAAAGTCACGTTATCCCTAGGATAGGCAGCGTTGAAAATAACTTTGGTGGCCGAGTTCTTTGTTGTTTTCTTTTTGTTTTTTGAATATGTTGTTCCACATTCTTGTTACAAAGTTCCACATTCTTTTTACCGGAAATGATTTCGTGACCGCATTCATAATATTTAAGAGAGTTCAAGCTGTTTTCTAGCGTTAGTTTAGGGGTGTTTGTTTTTCCTAGAGCTGGCCTCTAATCACCTGCAGGTAATTCTAGAGTCAACAGCTACGTAGACATCCAAGCAACAACCAAAGCAGTAACCTCTTATCGCATATCCGCCAGTAGTATCTTTTGAAGCAGGGTAGCAGAGCAAAGCGTTGCCAGAATCAAGCAAGCATCACTTCTACTGGGTGCCAGTCTACAAAGGCATCAAGGGTTATGAGGTAATGGATAAGATTACTAAGAATGATGTACGATAACACCCAAAAACGTGACCAAGATTGGGACCGTATGCATGATTTATACGACGATCTCGACAGAAGCATGGTRAAGAAAATCAAATCCCGACGGACCTGTGTGCAAAGCTGCAAAAGTCACGTGTAAAACATGATAGGAATACGGTCGGTCACTGTACGGTGGGGACAAACACCTGCAATGAAACTGATAGATCTACAAGAGTGTAGGTAATGTCTACAGCAGGGCACCAGGGAAGAAATGGAGCATCTCATCTGGGATCCCCACAGTATGATACAWTGGAAGAGGTATCAATAGTAAGGCCACTGAGTCTGTAAAAAGTCGTGTCCTATAAGGCGACTACTCCTCATGGACCTAATAATTGAACTTCACCTAGTAACGCAAAGCACCAAAACTGGGCTATGCGTGACCTACTGGCCTACCAGATTAACCTAAGTTACCTAACCTATATGTTTGGGATATACTCGTATAGTCTTCGAGTGATCTCAACCTCTAGTKTGCTTTGAATTCCTACCTATTTTTCTTGATTTCTGTTGCCTGAAACTATTCAGAGAGCAAACGATGGCGTTCCGGGAACGAATACAAAATCTATGTAAAAAAGTCCTGGATAACAAAAAATAAATTACGTTTCCACTTACTTTAACAAACGTCTTTACTATAGGAGTTAGAATAGGCTTATTAAATATTAGAAGCATCTTTCCGATAATTTCCTAAACACTTGTTGTAAACCTCGGCTGGGATGGCCGTCTGTGCCTTTGGCAAATTTTTTTTTGGTTTTGGGTTCGGCTCATTTATGCAGCTTGTTAGACAGTTTCGATGGCATATTAATGAACCTATGTATCGTCATCAGTAATAACGTATTTTATGATGGTAGGGTGCTTAGCTTAGTTGTCAAACATGTCTAAGTCGTTTTCTATTCAACGTTTGTTTTGCAAACGATTAGATTTTTTGCCAAGAGTCTAGTATTGGTATGCTTCATACCYAAAACTTTAATGAAAATGTTTTGAATCGATCCATACTCGCATGAGGTATGTTCTAGATGACTTCACTACCTTCAGCAATGTTCAAACGCCCGGATTTGTGGAAGAACAAAAATTAGCTTTTGCTCCATGATAACGTCCCTGTTCATGCATCGTTGCTCGTGCTCCAATATTTGACAAAAGGAACACATAATGGTGCCGCAAATACTGTATTCCCCAGACTTGGCTCTCTGTAACTTTTTTGTTCCCAAAACTGAAGGTCTCATGAAAAGACGACGCTACGCTACGATTGATGAAAGAAAAACTGCATCGAAGGAGTGGCTCAACAAGATCACAAAAATATGACTTTTTAAGTGATTTAAATACTAAGGAAGTGCAATCTATCGGGGGGCGATTACTTTGAAAAGGTCAATGAAAATAGATATTCGAGAATAAAAAAAAAAACTACACTCTTTGAACAAATCTTTTAATAGATACAAATGTTGAGATAAAGACTTTTAGGAGCGTTATCAAATTCAAAATAATGTGTGTTTTTAAATACAGTTATGCTACTTTTGAGTTTGGAATAGCTTTGGTGCCAATTCTTACTGTTTTTACGGACAATAATTCAAGAAAAACTGCATGACTAAACTTTATGTTTTGAGAGCGAAAATTAGAACTTCTTTCAAACACCAGTGCTTTGTTTRAACTGACTAAGCAACTATTTATTAGCTTTAGGCCCATATGTTGTTGAGCTTCTACTTATTTTCTTACACAAGGCTATTAATTAAGGTCTTCTCTATCTACAGTCTGATGTATGTTAAGAGCACATTTCCTCAAATCTCTCTTTTGCCTTGTCGTTGCCATTCGTTTCCCTTATTACTATGATCCATAAGCCATTCTTTGTTTTATTTCTAACACTCTTCCGACTCCGGCTCTTCAATACTACAAACAGCTGTTTATCGCCTGGAAATTGCAAATTTTACATGTAACAGAAGAGAGAGTGAGGGTTTTGGGTGCATGTGCCTGGTAGTCCACATAACCCAACTTTTGATTTGTGAGCCTCAGCACTTTTACACACTTGCCTTGCCGCCTTTTTTCAGTTGCCTTTTGGCTTGTGACACAGACAAAAAAAAAAATAAAAAAAAAAAAAAAAAAAAAAAAAAAAAAAAAAAAAAAAAAAAACAAGAATTGAAAGCGAGGACGAACAATAAAATACATCACCTTATTGGCATTAGTTGTGTCCTGTTAAGCCGTTGGCAAATCCTTTCACCATATGGTAGCCACAGCGGCTTTGTTTAGGAATTATAACAAATATATGTCTATCCTGGAATGCCCAAACACACGGCTACGCCAACTTGCGTATGTGTGTGTGTTAGTTTTACAACAAAGTTTCCTAGAAAGTGCGGTTCGCAGGCGGCGTGAAAGTCAATGGTTGTTTACTGGTGTAAGCTGCTGCTTACAAGCCTTTTTGTGATTCGCACCATTTGGCTGGTGTGCAGGTGTTTAGGTTCGTATGACTAAGCTGTTTAAAGCTTTCGCTTTATTGTTTTCACTGTTATTTCCCCTATATGCCGGCTCATTTGTTACTACAATCTTACATATATACACAAATGTACTGCAATGACCTGCTAAAACTTGGCAAAGGCTGAATTTTCTGCAGAGCCGCATATGCTTTTTTGCAGGCACGCATATTTGTATGCGTGCGGCATGAGCCAGCACTCATTAATATTACCGTTACATGYAAGCGTTTGCCTTAGTATACCCATAAGTACTCAGCAAAGCACCCAACTACTAAATTTTTACTAGACTTCCTACCTTTCAGCTAGTTACCTAGACTTTCAGCGTCACCCAGCCACACTCTCCCCACATTAAACTCTTTCTCTATCTCTTTGCCTCTTTTCGTCTGCGCACTTCTGTGTTCATTGACTTTTCTGAGTTAATTATGAATGTAATGAAATGAAAATGGATTAGTAAGTAATACTCGATAGGCTCTCTGCAGTCTATTAAGTGCCCTAGACACTTATGTATATATAATATGTATTATGAAGAAAGGCGGGGTGTAGGTGGCAAGTGACTGTTGCCACTTTTAACTGTGAAAGAGTTTAAATATTGTACTTAAGTATGTGTGTTGCCTGCTTTGAATATGCCGTAAGTAATGGCGTCATTGTTGTAATATTTGTTGTTGTTGTTGCTGTTAGTTAGCTGCTTGACTGCTCGATTGCTTTGCTGTCAGCCAACTTTGCTTTTGCTTTGCTCTGTTTAGTTGATTGCCTTTTTGTTTTCATTCTTAAAAGTCGAGTTTTCATAAGTATGGCAACTGTTGAACCATTGAACGGTTAATTTGTTTCCCTCTTGACTTTATAATGGGCTGATTGACTATGTAGTTCGTCGAATATCATATGGCCTCTGATTTTGTTTACTGTTTATTGATTTGGAAACCCGTCACTGGATATTGTTTGCACAAATCAATAAATTTTATTCGGTTCTGAATTGATTGAGGACTATCGCTCACGTATTACAACTATATTTACAGACGTTGAAGCTTTTTTAGATATTGACAGGTTGTAATCATTACTCGATTCAATACTTTTGGAGTGATTTTGAAATATAATATAATACTAATGATCAGTGTGTCGATTTCGTCATGTCCGTCTCTCAGTCCGTTTATATTGTATATATACGAATTGGTTCCTAAGTTTTTGTGATATCGCTCTAAATTTTTGCATCCTTTATTTTCTGAATTTTTCTCTGCTTATATRTCGATATGGGACTACAATAGCATGTGGCTGTCATACAAATTGAAGGATCGGAATTAGTTGCTTGAATTAAAACTTTTTTCATTTGATGAAATATCTTCAAGAAATTGGGCAAGTTTTATTGCTTATATCAATGAAGTGATCCTCTATGAAATGATTCAGATAGGATCACTACAGCTTTTTCATACAAACTGTTCTGTTCTGGTAAGAAATCTTTGTTCTTGGTGCAAACGAACGTAACGTATTTTCTTGTTCTACAATTGATAGGCGTTCGAATGCATCACGACCTTAGGTCTACTGCGCCCTTCTTGTTTTTTAGTTTCACAAGTTCTTCTGAAAATTTTTTGACAATTTCACCTTTTTGGTAGCCTTAGTGTTGTCAGGCGCCATCTGACTTCTTTCAGCGTTTGATGTGATTTTGTTACGACTTCCAGTAGCTTGAAATCGAACTTTGCTCCTCGTCGTGTAAATTTCTTAAAATTTAATCAATTAACAAAGAACATTACTTTTTTAAGGCATATGAAAGCAAGCAAGGAAGGGCTACATTCGTGTGCAACCGAACAATTTATACTCTTGCAGCTTGCAGAATCAGGAAAACAATTTGAGATGTGAAACCAATCATATAGAATAAATTTGGCGGGTGTTCGAAATCCTGAAATTAGTTATATAGGAGCTAGGTCAATGAAATTGAAATGTATATTTTGGCACAAAAATATACTGTTATGAGTAAAACACGCTCTCCTATGCTCATTGGGGTAACTCACACATTGTCCGATATATGAGGTACAAAGCCACCCGGAAGCTCGAAATCTTTATATTAAGTMTATGGGGGCTAAAGAAGCATTGTTCCGATTCAACCCGTTTTTGACATACAGACAATWCTATTATGAACGATGGATCATTCCTTAATTTCAGTTATATATATCACACCATGACCGACATTTTAGAACAAAAGTCAGCTATAGGTACCGGGGTCTAAATTATCGATACCTAAAGGCTTGAACAGTTTTTAATGAAATTGAACAATTTTCAGTCATAAGATGGCACACACCACACTTATTCGTGCAAAGTTTAATTCTGTTTTATTAATTTCTTCTTGATTTGTGTACTGGAAACTTAGCGAAGAAAATGGAATTTAAAATTGTGTTATATGATAAATAGGCGTGGTTATTGCCCGATATTTCTTCCGATTTCATCCATTTTCACACTGGCGATGTTCTTAGACGATTTRTACCCAGCAAATTTGGTTGTTGTAGCTTACGTGGTTTTGGAGATATGTAAGCTAAATTTATTAGAGAGCGGGGTCACACCCACTTTTTCACAGGTGCCCACAGGTGCCCCTTACTACTGCGATCCTCTTTAGCAACCTAYAGCTTTATATCTTAATTAASGCTTAGTTATGGCACTTTCAATGTTTTCGGTTAATGGCGACTTGTGGGMGTAGCAGTGGCCCGATTAAGATCTTAAATATCTAGCAAGTGGTTGCAAGAGTATAAAGACAATGTGCGGGCGATCTAAAGAGGTAAAGAGAAAAAAAATAATAAAATTTTGATTAGATTTTTGAGGCCTAAAACAAGTCATCTCGATTTCTAGCAAAACTACTGGTCTTATGGAAAAATAATTTTGTAGGTAATAAAGAAAGTCTGAAACTTTTGCGTTAACAGTTTTTTCACTTATCCTTAAAATTTGTGTGAAAAATCAAATAAYCAAGTTATTGATTTATTTCTTGTTATATAAAAAATACTTTTTTTTAACAAAATTAAGTTTAAACTAACCTTTTCATGTCTCAAATACACCGCYATTCTTTTGATTTTGAGTATTTAGTTTTTTACTTTATTTTGACGTAATATCGACAAGGACCCTAATCACCAATCCAAAATCCTCACGTCTATCAATTTTTTGTCACTTTTTATCACTTCCAATTGCTTCAGCACTGGACTAATAGCAACACTAGTGAAAGCATTTTATTTTTAAATAAAACACATAACTTGCCCAATATTCGGCTCATGCATTCGAAATTCCTCAAAATCGTTTCCTCGCGTTGGAGCGGAATGTCCATCAAAGTAAATTTTTGAAGTCTTACCGAGTAAACAGTTTATAAATATATCAAAAACATACATAAAATATTCTGTCTTGGGGCGGACTTCTCATGCGCGAAATAACTATATACGAATTACAGTTAGGAGAGTCTTTGAACTCGAAGTGTAAAAAATATTACTTCATTGAATATTAAATTGAAAACAATTTTTATATTAAATATATCGACGTCTGTAAGTGTCAATGAAATTTAACTGCTTTTACTTTGAGCTATTTTTTTTTTCTTTTAGAAATAACTGCATTAAATTCTATATAAAATAATATATATTTAAGGTATCTTTACGTCATTTGTTCGTGAAAACATATGAAATTAAAAAAGGAATGCTTAAAAGTAAAACTTAATGCTTAAATACATATCAACTAAGTACGGAGGGTACATATGTACATAAGTAACTGTAAACATACACATACAAACATAGCRAATATACATACCTCTATCCATTTAGGTAAGCTTACTCAGCAAATATAAGCACAGTGAGCCTTACAAGTTGAGTGGAAATCTCTTATCAACTCAAGTGGAAGGTATTAAAGTGCAAAGACACACACATACATACGTATATAGCCACACATATTAAAACACACTAATATAGTGAAAGTGTATAACTGTAAAAAAAAGCTAAGACTTSAGATTTTTTTTGTGTCGGGTGGCAAGCAAGCGAGCAAACATAACTGTTCGTGAGAAAATTTCGAAAATTGTCGGTGTGTGCGAGCAGCTAGCTATATACATACACGTACTAGTGTTTGTGTTTGTATTTGTGTGTATGATTGACAAACAAGAAAGAGTACAAACAAAAAATCAGGTATTCAAATGCATGCACGTGACGAATGCTACAAGTAAGTCAAGCGAATGCAGAAGAGGTAGATGTTGCAGATAAGAGCAAAGAAGACAAAGAAGAAAATAAAATATGCAAGTAAGGTAGGGTAGAGTGCAGGTTATGTTGAATAGGAGATACACTCACTTTTAAATTTGTTGATATAATGCCAGGTCCTTTTATTTGAGATTGGAACTCTAGTTCAGAGTTAATCAGAATTTTTAGAGAAATATTTTTAAGCTTGTTTGGCTATAAACAAAAATATTAATTTCTGTTTTCTTATAAATTGATCAAAAAATTAAAAAAAAGGCAACCCTTTTTGAAGTTACATATTTTCGGTCGTAAGCTCGCAATGCAATCAAGCTCTGATGCTATGCTATCATTTTGAACAATTATGAATTTTTAACAGGTGGCAATACCGTTCATTAATGTTCATACTAGAGCTTGAAGTGTTTCATTTGTTCATATAATTTAATAAGATCATATAATTCAAGGTAAAATTAGCGCTTTTAAGATTTTTTCTAAGCAAACTAATGAGATCAATGTTTGTTAGGAACACATGAGTCACTTAGCTCAAGATTTCTCTCATCAACTTGATAATTCTCATATATAATATTTGACCATAAATACCAATTACTTYTAAGTGCCAAAAACACCCGTTAGATGAACAAAACCTGTATACCCTGTGCGTTAATTTGCAAGAGTAAAAATTCATTACGAAAGGCTATGCTTTAAGATTGCATATTTTTCGCTTTGTTTTTGCACAATTAAAGGCTGCACATTTATGACACACTTTAAAGCCAACCATGTACTTGTAAGTGTGCATGTGTCTGTGGGYATGGCGCTTAGCGCCCAGCTGYGCACATCGCTCTCTYGAAGCAGCTGAGCCTGTCGTCTACTTTTCTACCGCCTGTGCCACCCAGCGCGTCCGACCGACCGACYTGCAGTCTGGGTGTCAGTCTTGATCGGTGCGCTTTCGCACAGTCACGTTGCATGTAAGTGAGCAAAGCACCATGCAGCTGGTGTTGCCACACTTGTCTGCCAGCCGGTTTCTTCGTTTGTTCGTACATGCATACTTCTAGGCGCCTGCATGCGTAGTAATTTGAGTAGGTGTGAGCATTTAATGCCTTTGCCAGACAACTGCTTGCCTCTTCTTCATAATCTTCTTCTTCTTGTGCATTCTTCATTGTCAGCAATGAGTGATTAAATCGCTTTAATTAAGCAGGTAAATAACACTTGAAGTGTATGTAAGACGCTTACTTGATGAGTTTGTTATTATTTTTTCCCGGCTTGCGTATTTGTAAATATCTTGGAAAATGTTTAATGTGTTGTAGAGRGTTTCATTGGAAACTCTATACTTCTTATGTACAATGCAGATGAGTGATGGCGTGATTATGTTCACTTGGTGCTAAGTGTATATCTATTGATTACGAACTTAAGGATATACTTATTAGGTGCTTTTCATTTTTGAAGTGGTCAGCAAGACGGAAATGTTGTATGACATATGTATATTTAATTAGTGAAAACACTGTGAAGTCCCAAAAATCGGGACACGGAAAATTTTCGGTATCGTTTTGAAGGGCTTCGGGGTGTAAGTGATGTGCACTGATTTCGGGATCCTGATGTATGTTATTYGGGTTTCATATCTTTTCTATCTTAATACCTTATATTTTGGTGTATTCAGTGGGACACTGACTTTGGAATTTTGAACTATATTATTCGGGATTCATGTTTTATTAATTGAAATGCTGTATGCGATTTCGGGATCTCGATGCAATTATCATTATTTTTGTTATCCTAATGTCTTATGTGTTGATTGTTGATGCATTGGGATACATATTTTTTATCTTAATGGGTTATAGGTTGCTGCATTCAATGTGTCGCAGATTTCGGGATACTGATATATTTAAGTATTAGTTTTTATACATTACGAATTTATATTTTCATGTATTTAATGCGGCACAGATTTCGGAATCCTGATGTTTTTATTTCTTTTCTTTTTCTTAAGACTTTATATATTTATTTAATGTGCTACTAATTTCGGGATCCCTAATTATATTATTCGGGATTTATGTTTTACAAATTTTAATGCTTTATAGTTTTAACGCCATCAAACTTTATGGGGAATATAGAAGCAGTGTTACCGATAAATCATGATAAATGCTCCATTGCTGAGGTTTTTGAGGTTTTGGTTCAGTTCCCGAAAATATCCAGTCCTTACAAATATAGAAGTATTTACTATACATAAAATCAGCTGTTAGTGATCTTAAACACTAAGCTATCTATATTAAATGAGTATAAAGAAGACTCATTAATCGTGACCAAATCAGGTCTTATTGCAGTATGCTAAAGAAAACCAAATAATTGCAAAACATGAAACATCCATGACTGTTCACTTCACTTCTAAATTCATTTTTGCCGAATAGCTGTACTTCTTGTTTTCTCTTTCTCCTACATTTTTTACGAACTTGCTGGCATCCTTCGGCGCTGCGGCATTTAATTTGTTAGCTTTCTCTGCACTACCTGCTGTTAATGGACGCAAATTACTGCTAATAAAGCAATTAACTTCGCCGRGAGTGCTTCAAGAAACAGCAGCAACAACAATTGCCATAAATACAGTTAACGAAGCTAGCTCACTCTATAAGACTAAGGCTAAGTTCACTCATGCGACATGGAAAGGACAATCACTTCCAATACTGCTTTTCGAAGATATCAGAGATTGATGCTGTACTATAGCGTTTCACGTGAATAATTTATTAGCTTTTCGACCATAATACTGCCGTGTTGAAACTGTCATATAGCTCGGGTTACCATTTCCATACCTATTATTTCTGCGACTATATTCTCAGCACCATTTTGCTTTAAATTTTCTACATCAATCTTCACCAACGACTTTTCAACTCCACAATGCAAAAACAAAATAAATACTCATAARCTTTCAACGTCTAGTCTTAACTCTCTCTCTCCTTGATTGCCACATCTTCATTATCGCTGTGATTGAATTATCAAATTTAAGTTTCCGTAATCAAGGAAAAAATAATATTGAAATCGCACAAATGCCGCTTTACCTCGCCAGCCAATCATTGCCCACAATTTGTTTTGGTAATTCCACGGAAACGGAAGTCAAAGATTCTTTGACCATTCTTGGCCTGGTGAAATTCAAATTATTAMAGCTCATACATATTGACAGCATGAATTGTATAGCCGTTCGAAAGTTGAAAAGTTCGTCGCGTCGCATTGCCCTACTAGCTGAGGCAYTTATCGTTTGCCTAGGCGTATACGTAATTAAAATTGCGCCCATTAAGTTTTCGCTTCAAACTTCCTTACAATAAATATATATTTTTAACTTATTGCCGCTTATTTTTAGTTACAATTTTCAGCAGTTCCCTTCAGTTCGATTTTTATGTAGTTATTAAAGTGTCTTCAAATGTAGTTTAAAGTGGACAATTGTTGTTGTTTTGATTGAGTTGGAATTATTTAAATAATGAAAAATGCTTTAATTAACATGTCACTGCATTTAAAGTGACATTGCCGACAAGCGAAAGGGTTTGGAGAATGAGTGAATACAAAATTGGCAAACACAAACCTACAAAGCCATAGAGAGCCATCTTCCTTTCATGTTCGAATACTTACAGTACTTAGACAAATTGAGTTGAGAAAAATGAAGAATGAATATGAAGAGGTAGAGGTCTAAAATTAATTTTTAAAATTATTTTTTTGTTTCATGATGCATCGTAAATTGGTTGTTATRCCAGTGAAAATTTGCAAATTGTTGGAAAAAATTGTATGTAAATTGAAAATCAACTTTATTTCTGCTCTTTGAGATATTTATTTCAAAGTTAAGTGACAACTCTATTGCAATTATTTTTGTAGTTTTTGGTTTGTTGAAACTGCCAGTTTTAAGGAATATATAAATATATGGATTTTAAAAATTTTATCATACGAAGGCTATACCCAAAGGAGAAATTATTAACCTAAATAAAAAATGAATTAGATGCAGTTAAAAATTTAATATCACTCAAAAAATAACCAC
>NW_017534564.1:1056185-1062927 GCF_001853355.1 Bactrocera latifrons
AGTGAAGCATATGAGAATAATAACAAACAACCGTAGGCCAAATAATAACGGAAACAGACAAATCAATGCCCGAGCAGACATAACGTAAAAGGRTATGTATAGATACATATAGATATCCCAGTAGAAACATTTCAATTAAATTTAATCGCATTCTATGATTATGAGTTAAGTATTTCGGCATGTCCTTCAGTACTAAAGTAAGGTGGTTTACATATATGCCAGAGGTATAACTGCAATTTAACTCACATTTTACTTATTTATTTATTTATTGACTTAAGTCTATGAACATTAATTCTTCAGACTAATAGAAAGTTTTAAATTGACATAGTTGATGTAACTAATGAAAAAAAAAAATCATTTTAGGACGGATTTTAAAATACTGTAACTAGAAGTTGAGAACAATGAATGAACCCGATGACACCCCATCGACAATAACAACACATCGTCAAATGTGCAAATATGACTTTAGTTATTGATTTTACTGCAAAAAATAATTTATTTTTCGAAGAACACTCAAACATTTTCCAAATATTAGGAAGTTTAGACATAGACCTGTAATTAGAGACTACATCCTTTCTACCACCTTTAAGGATAGGGGTAACGCATGTCACTTTTCAGTCTGAAGTAAAGTTCTCAGAGAACAGAGACTTATTGAAGAGAAGCTAAGGAAAATATACTAAGGCAGGACAATTTATATACGGACAGGCGGCAGCCCATCCAGATCCAACTAGAAAGAAGGCTTAATATCGTAAATAGCCTTCGCAATATCATCCTGCGAAAGACACAGCGTGCCAAAATTTATGCATTGAAAATTATTAGCCGAAAAAGTGATAGTAGTACCAGGCTCATCGTTAGGAGAATTCAGCAAACAAATTGGTAAATTTCGGCAGGAGTGCATGCCGATTTGCTCTTCTAAATATTACAAAGAGACTTAGAGTTCGACTTAATATTGGACTCCGTTTTAATAATATATATACCTTTTATAGAGAAATTTATCCATCATTAAACAGGTTTGTGTAGTGCTGAAATCGAACAAAGGAAACTTGAGATTTAGTTGAAGAGAATTTACTAAGATTTTTCAAGCGTTTGATGTCCATAGTATACCATGYCAGCTTATATGTTTGCATATGTTTAACCGAGATACTATAACGGCAGAATTCTAGAATTGATTTCTTAAAAATGGAAAACTATTAGTTTGAAATCAATTATGCTAAAATATAAAATCAAAATAAAATATAAGAAGATCTAGAAGAATCTTAGACAAATATTCAAACAACTACGGCAGAACGCCTGATACATTGAAATTTAAGGAATTTCATTGACATAAGAATTTAAGCCAAAAGACATCAAAASACGATTTTGCAYGTCAGAAATGCTATTGGAACGATACAAAACTAATTTTTTTTTTTACCTGATAACATACTTTATGTCTTAGAGTGCTATTAAATTCAGCATTCTTAATCGAAAGTATCTGACGTTTCTTGGACTTACGCAATATCGATCTGTTCGAGAATTTTCCACCGAGTTATCACTTTTCGAGGCTTCAAGATATATCGAGGTACTTAACAAGTCGGCATTCATAGCAAAACTGCTATAAAAAGTTAAAAAAAAAATAAAATTATCATAAACATGTGAAGAAGACAAATTGTTCAGTTTTCCGTGAGTCAGTGCCCTTAGGCTCAACATAAGTAATGTTCCAGAATCTTCTTTTCATTTCACTTTTCAGCTGTGAAGCAAATCCTATATTTATATAACTGTATATATTAAACTCTATCTCACACTGCCCGGACCTACATGCTTGTGTGGCGATAACATTCACTTAAACGCACCGCAGTAGTTGAAGAAATTGAAATCAAGTCGGTGCGACAAGAGCCTTACACACACACACACACAAGAATTCGGCAATGTAGAGAAATCGACAAGTRGAGCTCGACACATTGTGCTGAATTTTATAATAGTAAGTCTACGTCCGGTTATTGAGCAGAGCTGATGACCGACAGMCAAAGTTGATGGAATGTTTGTTACTTTTGCTGCACTTAGTTGCCACTGCCAATGCCCCACACTCTTCCACTTCCTGTGTGCCATTGACCAGCATGTGACATATTGGCTAGCCTCACTTGAGAAAATCTCAGCATGACAGAGATAATAATAATAGTTGGAATAACATGACCATAGGAGAGCACAAAATAAAAATAAAAACGGAACACACAAATAACGGCAAAAACGGCAAGTGCAACAAATCCCATGAAAATCAAGTAAATTTGAGCGGAATAACGAAAAACTAAAAAAAAAAAAAAGATAAAAAAGAAACAGAAAAATGAAAATGTGAGTAAGGACTTCGCAATTCAGAGAGTACTGAAATGAAATTCAATCAATTACCATAAAATGTGATTGAGGAAGGCATAGGCGGCATAAAAGGTGGCAGCACAAATGCTGCTCTTGCGCCCCGCTGTGGTATGTGTTAGTGTGCTAAAAATATAAAATATGTAAAAGTGTAGAAAAAATAACGAAAGCTGCATATAATCTTAAAAAAAAAAAAACACAAATAAAAATTGAAATGGTTGCCAAGCTCACCTCAACTTTCATATTGATGGCGTTGACAATGAGTGGTTGCTGCGCCGGCTGGATAACGGCCCGATTGGTCATGCGGTGGTCCAGCGGTCGCTCGGACCGTCGCTTGGTTGACTGGCTGTKGGCTCGTACAGCTCGATTTTTATTCGCAGGCTATTTTCAGATTTTAACGTTCGGCTTTCAATTCCGCTTTTTGTTCCATTTCTAATTTTTTTGCCACTGAAATATTTTCACTTGTACATTTTTCATTTTTTACTATATTTTTTTCATTTTCGACTCTATTTTTTGTTTTTTTTTTGGCTTGTAAACCACCGCCTGTTTGGATTTCGAACTGATTGATGTGCTTGTGTGTGGACGCGTAAGAGCAAACGATGCAAAAACAAAGCATGCAAGCGAAATGGGAATTACACTCGGTGAAGTGAAGTAAATTGCGGCTGTGCACACACACACGCACGTATATACATTTTATTGAAATGCTAAAAAATAATCAGTGCAGGCGGTGTTCGCACCGCATGAAGGGCCACAATGGCTGCTCGTCATTCTCTCACACCCACACAGCTGCAGTTCTTCGGCACTGTGAGTTTAAGACACACATTTTTTATTCATTTGRAAATCGCCTTTGACAAGTGGAAAAAACGACAATTGGCACTTGTCGAAATCGCATGAATTTCGCTATTTAAGTGAGTGTCACAGCAAGTCGTTTGACCCACGCAATCGCTTTGTGGTACGAGAGTTTTTATARCGTTGCTGCTAGTGACACGCGAATGCTCAATAAAGCCCAAAATAWATGTGCTTGTGTGTGTGGCATGCGAAATGAGTTTTAAAACAATTTTCTCTATTTACACGTTTCTAAGCTACGCTTCTTTGATGCTAAAGGCATATAGCAACAAATGTCTATTATAAATTTATTTTTGGATAATTGTGAATTGGTGAATTTATTATTTAAATATAGACAGTATATAGCTCATGCAGCGCTGATTAGTGCAAAACAATGCCAACAACTTAGGCGTAGCATTTTCGCTCAATGGCAAAAGCAAATAAAATCATATAAGTGAATGCTTTATACTTACTCCCAGAGAGATCGGTCATTTTCTTACTAAAGTCTAAAAAAATATAAATATTAAGAAGATAAATAATATACAATAATACCCTTCACAAATAAAAAGAAATATTCCTTAAAAAAAATTGATTCCGATAGTTCGGTTTGTATGGCAGCCATATGCTAAGTGCTCCGTTCYGAAGGATTTCTTCCCAAATTGTATCTTTGTCTTGGATAATAATTCACGCAAAATTTTGTGAAGATATCTCCTCAATTACAAAAGATTCCACACAAGTACTTGGCTTTGATTGGTAGGTTAGTAAGACAGTCTGACAGACGAACGCGTCTCTGACTTTTACTTTTCGTTGTTAAAACATCGTGTCAAACTTATTATACTCTGTTCAGAGTATAAATATTTTAAGATAATTTTCAGTAAATTATATAAAAATGTTCAGAATGATTTGAAATTTCATCTACTTCTAATAATTTTAAAATTTTAATAGGTGGCAACTATGTATATTTACAAATATATAAATTAAATGTATGTTTTCAACGACCTACGTTTGGCAACATTTTCTAAGAAATTTTATTTCTAAAGGTGGCAACTCTATTTGGAAATACATAGAAATTCAAATATCTGCCTGAGTTTACTGGAATAATTTGTTTAAGTCCGTATGTTTGTCGCTAAATTTTAACATTTTTGTTATATTTTTTAATTTATAATAGGTGGCAACTCTATGTAGCAATATATAAATTAAATACGTTTCATATAATTTCTTTTTAGACCTACGTATGGCCGGAATTTTAAAGAAATTTTCTCGATTTGTATTTTGTATAAGTGGCAGCTCTATTTAGAAATATGTACATAAAAAGTGTGGATGTGTTCACTGGAATCATTTCATTAAGTTTAAGTGTTTGTTGCTCAATTTTAACAATTTTTAATAATACATGGCAACTCTATGTAGCAATATATAAATTAAATTCGTTCCATATAATTTCATCATTTTCAGGTTGTTTACCTACGTTTGGCAGCAAGTTTTAGGAAATTTTCTCGGTATTATTTTTGTAAAGGTGGCAACGCTATTTGGAAGTACATACAAATTAAAATGTCTGGCATCTTTTATTTAAGTCCATATGTTTGTCGCTCATCTTTAAATAGTTTTATATATGTTGGTATATATATGTACATACATACATACATATGTGTTTTTTTGTGAATTTCAATAGGTGGCAACTCTATTAGCAATATATAAATTATGTAGCTCTTGTTTAATTTCCGAATTTTACTTAAATTTTTTACAGATAGTTGGTTATATTGATTTTACTGATAGGGGGCAACTCTATTTAAAAATAGGTAAAATTAAGGATTTCTATAATACGAAGTTTATGTTTATTGCTTTTTATCAAATAATACCACTTAGGGCCCTCAAGTGCCAGCTAGCAGCAGAAACGGATTACAAGTTCACCCATTTTATGACTTAAGTAACAATCAACCTTAAAGTGCGTCTTTGGTGATGCATTAAGATATAACTGAAATTGTTATTATATATTAATCTAATTTCAATATTTAGTATCCATAAACTCCTACCAAATCATATTCTTAGAAGCAATTAACAACGTCTTTTGTTGCTTGCATTATATATTTATGTTCCAGCWCACAGATCACAAGAAATTCATTCGTCGCCATACACTTGCCTGAAAACATAGCATTAATACAGTTATGTTTAATATTCATAGACGGCATAGTTTCTTTTATTACTGACATAAACCGTCTGCAATTATCAGTCTGTGTGTGTGTGTTTGTAGCAAGTGTCGCAATTTCTGAATCACTCAATAATAAATGCGACAATTATTGTCTGGCTGAAATTTTTACTGCCGCATGTCACTCAGGAGGAGCTCTAAATCTCAGTTCAATGTTGAGAAGAGACTAGGGAAATGGGCGCGACGAATTRAATTACAAAATTTATGAGTTTGCTGCGCAAAATTCTTTGTCTGATGTATTTAACACATTTTTACATTCATTATAAAAATGAAGATTTATTTTTAGTCTGCTGTGTGAAGCACCTTGAAAAAGGTGTCATTCGTCATTTAATTCACATTCTGTAAAATTGAAAATTTCTAAAAARAAAAGTATTCATTATTTACTTCAAAATCCTGAAATCATCATTTTATTCCAGCTGTGTTAGCATTCACTGTTTTAAGCTTTAATATATGCATTTGAAGTAACGCAAAATATTAGTCACAGACTTTAGTCTAATGTCGCCATTTGGCTGTCGTTAAAATATAGCTTTGATGCCGGTAACAGACCTCGAATTCGGTCCTTAGTAATGGCATTTYATTTAATTGTATACCAATGTTTATGCCAAGAAAGATTAAAACTTCATCAGCATTTGTGAGCTTTTGATTTGAAACCAAGCGAAGATTAATAACAATTAATCGCTAGTTCGTACTAGTTATATGAAGAGAGATTGCGAAAAGTTTGAAACAAGTAAAGCAGTGATGAGAAATGCAAAGTAAAACTTTTTTCGTTTTTTAAATTGGCATTTGCCCAGTAGACTTTTTTTTATTCATTCTTGTTAATGGCTGCTTCTTCACCAGTGTCAGTTTCTGAAGCGGATTCCGTTTCTTCAGAGCTATCACGAACTAATTCGACTCTTACAACTTCAAAACTGCTAACAGTGCTGTTGAAGCTGAAAAGTTGCGCCAAATTGTAGGCAAATTTTTTACTGGAAATATTATAAAACCTGATTTAGTGATTACTTTCAAAAGCATTCTTACTATACTTGATTGGCAATTGTCTCAGATTGTCAATCCGCTGGGTCCAAGTTTTGTGCTGTTTTGCTACTAAACCTGAATCGAAGCTAGATTGTCCGCATATACTTTAGACTTTACATATTCCCTTAGAAAGAAGTCTAACGGTGCGTTATCGTTCACTTTTTATCCGGCTCAAATTGATCCCTCTTGTGTCTCTGGCGTTTTTAGTTATTTATTTATCATCCTTTTAGTAGTTTTTAACAGTACTGTTAAAAGTCTGTCTGAGAGAGAAGGGTTATCTTCCGTTTTCATTCATTTTCACACTACCGACAAGAGTGCTTAGAGGAATGATCCTAAGTAAATTTGACGATTGTTGCT
>NW_017534565.1:0-21976 GCF_001853355.1 Bactrocera latifrons
AAAATAATCGCGCATATGTGACAATGGTTCATATAATACAATATAAGCATGCATATGTGACTCAGAGAATGCTTTTTTACATTCTCTGTGTGACTTTGTGTATTTTTGTACAAAGCATTTCTCTTTATTTATTCTCGCATGAATTCAGTCGTTTTACATATATTTCTGCCAGCGAACGTGCTCATTTCTCTAAATAGCAGCGAGAATGGTGAATTCCGTACTACAATCTTATAAGTTCTGTTAGCCGTAATCGAATATCATACAGAATTCAATTTCTATGGTTTACCCTAGTACATTTAGCATATAAAAGTACGGTAGAAACTTTTAAGTCTTCATACCGCTGTACTAGCAAACAATTAGAAGAGGTTTAAATATATCTAAAATAATAAGTAAGGCTAATATGGATTGCGAAAATGAAATTGTGGACGACATTTATGAAGGAAACGATTTAAGAAATGATAATGGAAACCTGGATGTATGTGTATACGTACTTAAATTTGAACATATGAATTAACAATAATTAAACTCGTTGTAGGAATCTCTTGATTTAGACGACTTATTACCATCAATAGGAGAGTTTGGAATATATCAAAAAATGTTGGTTTTTGGAATATGCCTGCCAGCATGTATACCTTGTGGATTTTGCGCCTTTAATCAAATCTTTATGGCAAATGTTCCTAATGACTATTGGTGTAAAGTGCCAGAGCTATTGCATATACCCATAGAAAAACGGAAACTTTTAGCAATTCCAAAGAACATGGTGAGAAAAAATGCTATTAACAATAATAATTCATGTAATAGAGTAAATTTTGTAATTCTTGTTTTGAAAGAAGTTAACGTGGGTATAAAACCTTTCGAGATTATAAATGAAATTTAATGCGTAGGTGCATTTTAAAATTCTATTGATAATTTGTCGGAATTGGCCAGATTGGAGTACTATATCACAAATCTCCCGTTCAACCAATTATCAGTTATTTTATTATTGAAAAGTGAAGTGAATATTTCAGTACTGTTCTCTAAAACACACTTAACAGTTACAGTGAAAATAACAGTCAGTGAAAATAAAAGAAAATTGAACAATTGTATCACATATCACACATGCAACCTGTTATTTCGACTCTACGATATAACTCTTTAAATTATAGAGCTAAGAGCGCGAAATTATAATAATATATAAATAATAATATATACTAACTATTTTTTTTTGTTTTAATTTTATTTAATCATTACAACTAGTTCAAATAAGAAAAAACTAACAAGCAACTGGAATATAACTTAAACATATAATTACAAAATTACTATGAGAGGATTGGCTAATTTAAAAGATCGCTGGGTTTGAGGCGTTTGAGTCGTCTTGGTGGTCCATCTCTAGATAGATTTTTCGTTGCAATGCTGTAGCAATCTTGCACTATGTGCTGTTGCAATTCTTAATATTTCTGCGTTAACCTAGATCACGCTCTATATCTGCACATCTACAATACCAAGGCGCTTTGAAAATTAATCCTAGTACTTTGTTTTGAATTGTTGGATGACTTTCTTATTGTTTTGGTTAGTACATCCCCAGAGTTGTGCACCACAGCTCCATATCGGTCGGAGTATTTGCTTATAGATAAGTTACTTATTTTCGATGGATTACACTGATTTGTTACCGATTAGCCAATTATAACTTTTGAGCCGTATGTCCAGCTCTTTACGTTTGTTTTTTACGTCAACTTTCCACCGCAGCTTAGAGTCAAGCCTCATTCCTAAGTATTTAGTATTTATATAATATCAATATCATCGACAGACGCCAGCATCCGTACACTCTTATAAAATATTGTACTTGCTAGACTAAGTTCTGCAGCTCGAATTATTTTCTCCAGCATCAGGTTGAAGAAGTCGCACGATAGGGAGTCGCCTTCTCTCAAGCCTCGTTTGGTAGCTTTTGGTGTTGCTCAACGTCAGTTTACACAGCCGTATTAGTTTTGCGGGGATACAAAATTCTGAAATCGCGGCATGAAGGCAGCTCCTTTTCGTGCTGTCGAAAGAAGCTTTGAAATCGGCGGAGAGGTGGTATGTATTAATTCTCCTTTCACGCCACTTTGTTGTCCATCAGGCGGGTAACTACTATACGAACTTCTTCATGGTCGGGCAATGAAACGTCTGCTCCATCGTCATCGATTGGGGAATCGGGCTGTTGACGAGTGCTCTCAGAGAGCAAGAGTGAAAGTCTAATGGCAAATCATTCGGCTGTCTGTTGTGATTGCAGCTGCTTGACTTCGAACCTTCGTTGTGTTTGATGGCGTTTTTTGCTGCAGAGAGGCGGGTGCGAATCTTGGAGAGGTGTCTTCCTTCCTACACAACATGATTACGGCTTTGCGATCCAGAGACAGCCAGGTAGCTTGATATATTTTCTTGCGCTGGAATCTAGTACCACAGATAATCATATTTCGGACCCCGGGAAATCGATCAGCCTCAACCATTTTGGGGATGTTTCGTTATAGATGCTGAATTTACCGACCGTAGTGCCTAAGATTCCTTCCAAGTACGATTTTGACATCTTGGCGGGGCAGCTCTCATAGGCGCGCTCCAAGCGCTTATAGAAGGCATCTTTGGTCACATCATCCGTTTCTTTCGTCAGGGCGTGGGCGCAAATCAGCGATATGTTGAAGAACCTCGCTTTGATGCGGATTGTGGTTGGACGTTCATTTATCGGAGTGAATGATTGTATTCGGCGACGGAGTCTCTCTGGCAATACGAGTGCCATACCAAACTTGCGCTCCTTTATATGGCCACTGTAGTAAGTGTCACAAGGACCTACTTGTCTTTCCTTGACCCGTCCATCACATTTCTTGGACGGCGGTGCTGTCAGCCATTATTTTCGTGAGGAGCGGCACTTTTCCAATTAAGTTGTCCTTATTTCGTTTGCCATGGCCGTCATCAAAAGGGGGGTCTCTCGTCCGAGGTTGGTTGTTAGTTTTCATTGCGTGTTTTTTTTTTACGTGGCACACAACGCTATGTAGGGGATGTTTCGCCTTCTCACTTTAGCTCGCCTTCAAACGGATATTCTTAGGCTACCCAGAGGATACTTGGTCAAATACCGGAAGTCGGAGGCTGCTGGAGCCATATGTAAAAGAATCGTTTCTGGCCACTCCCAACTGAATGGCGATCAGAGAACTTTCCTCACTTGCGTGAACTTCTACACATGACTCCATCCTCCATCACTATGTTTTATGTATAAAATCTCAAAGTATTTTAAAAAGTGTACAATACAACATAAAGGTAAAGTTGATATTTCGATTTTTACAAATATAGCTAAAAAGTGTTTAACAAAATATTACACTTAATTAAATATATGCAATTAGGAAAGTAACAATAATAAAATCGTTTAAATTAAATAATAAATAATTAAAATACATATTGATATTTTAATGTACACTTGTGGCCATGCAAAGCTTACCACGATACTTTCCTACATCTTTTCGAACTTTTTTCGTTCGTTCGGGATTTTATCTCTTGCTTTTTTAGCAAGCATTTGATTCCGATCTGAACAATTTTTTCGGAGATTACATTGTTGCTCCAGAAAATAATCTATACCACATTTCATCAATATATCTCGTCAAATGCAAAAGTTTATCATACCAGCTTTAGATTCCGATCGTTCAGCTTGCTTCTGAACAATTTCTTCGTATAATAAATCTTAGAAAATAACCTGTGCTAACTTTTGCGAAGATACATTGTCAAATATGAAAATTTTCTATACAAGAACTTGATTCCGATCGTTCAGTTTATATAGCAGCTATATTTTATAGTTGTCCGATAACGGGAGTTCCTACAAATGAGCAGAAGAGAAAATGACGTTTGCAAAATTTCTAAACTAAGGGACTAGTTCGTATATATACAGACGGACAGGCAGACAGACGGACATATAAACTTTATGGGTTCTCCGTCGCTTCATTCTGGGTGTTAAAACTTCGTGTCAAATTTAATATTCCCTGTTCAGGGTATAATGAAGTACCTTCATTCTACTGTTGGCGAGATCAGACACTCGTTCTAATTTGGTAGAATATGATTGGTACACATATTTTGAAGGTGGGTCTAAAACAACTCCATCAGTTGGCAAAGCCCAGAAACCCTTTCTCCTCCCAAGGAAAAGTGCAAACACTTTTTCCAGATTAAAATAATTAAATAAGCTATCGTAAAGGATTGTGCCATGAAATAAACTCTAACAAATTGTCTTGCAAAAACCACCTTTACGATGGCAAAAACATAAATATGGCTGTGAATTATTAACTTACCACAGTTAAAAAGAGGTATACGATTTCCTTTTGAAATATATCGAAGTTTTATATATAACCAATATTTTTGGGACATYTGTTCCACAAATTTTAGGAAAATAGCACAATGCAACCATTTTCCGGTTAAAAGTCGGGAAACTCAACCCCGAACTCTCCTTGACGTTTCTACAGTGGCACCTTTCAGCTATGCCTTTGTTTACATAACATCAGCTGATACTTTTTCTACTCCTCCTTTACGATGGAGAAAGCAGACTGCTTACCTCGCAGCGTTACGAACGACCACAATATACGCGGGATGGGATAGATAGCGAGAGTTGAAGAGGGAAGCGAGCCGCATTTGCAGACAAAAAAGAGAGAGGTCGAGAGTAAGAAGAGCTTGACAGGATGGTCGACAAGGGTAATACTCGAAAATTCTACGAAAAAATGTGGCGACTAGACAAGGCTTCAATACTGAAGCATACTCTTGTAGAACCCCCAGAGGTGATCAAGATCATATTAAAATTACGGAAGGAACACTTCCCCAGCCTTTTAAGTGGCAGTGAAAGCATAACAATAGGAGATGGTGAATGCTATTCTTAAGTCGATACCGTTGAGCGGAATTACCATTGTACCATGAATAGCAACTATCCGTCTCAATAACAACAAAATGGCGGGGCCTATGAATTTCCGACCTCTACGGCGGCGAGAACTGTTTAGGGAGGAGAAGAGAATATTGTCGGACCAAAAATTCCTGATGATTGGAAATTAAATGTGTTGTGCCCAATACATAAAAAAGAAATGTCTTGGTCATTCCTTTATGCCGCGATGTTTGAATTTGCTATCCCCGCAAAACTAATACGGCTGTGTAAGCTGACGTTGAGCAATACCAAAGGTTCCGTCAGGATCTGTAAGGACCTCTCCGAGCCGTTAGATACCAAACGAATTTTCAAACATGGCGACTCCGTATCATGCGCCTTCTTCAAACAATAGGCTGGAGAAAATAATTCGAGCTGCTGAACTAAATAGAAAAAGTATAATCTTGTATAAGAGGATACAGCTGCTTGCCTACGCCGATGATATTAATTTCATTGACCTCATCAACCGCGCTGTTATTTCTGCTTTCTCCAGAGGGGATAAGGAAGCAAAGCAAATGAGTCTGGTGGTGAACGAGGGCAAGACGAAATATCTCCTGTCATCAAACAAGCAGTCGTTGTTGAGAAATTAATTTAGAGAAATTGAGGTATCACGTTAGTCTATTTCGTATAATTTTTTATTGTAATGTCGCCAAGCATGTAAGTAGGGATATATGTCGGTCTATAATTTTCGATGGAAATACCATTTTTGCTGACCGTGGCTATTTCAAAATTTTGTGGGACTATTTTTGTTTTCGTAGGACCCATTATATAGTGCAATTATTCCTTTTTTTATGTTTATAAGGGCGTTGTCAATCATTTGATAATTTTTTTTATTGTGGATTGGAGGTGTGCCCCTGGACCTTCTACGAATTCCTCAATTGTAAAATTAATTTCAAAAAGCTTTGTGTACTTATTCGGAGACAAACTAATTTCTGCGGTAAGAGTTGTATTTCTTTTATTGGGAATTTAAAAGGGAATTGGGAATTTTAAAGCATGATGAGTTAGAATTAGAAAAATAAAATTTAGCGGATTTAAGGGCAATATATTTTAGAATTGACACATCGTTGCTGTTAACTGACATGTTTTTGATGTCAAAGGGCTTGAAAATACCGGAGAGAAGATGAATATTTTTCAAAAAGTAGCTCGTTAGAAAGGAGAAAAGTTTTTGTGAGATCTTCAAAGGCTTTGGTTTTGACTTCTTCTTTCTGTAATCTATTTGTATCAGACTTTATTTACTTTTTATTCACCTATATGTTTTCTAAGCATCTTGTGTTTGCGTCCCTTAAAGAATTGAGGTTCGGAACCCACCATGGAACATATTGTTTAGTATTTCTACGTATGGTTTTTGGGATAGAATCATTGGCAGCCTTTCTTAGTATCTTTTGAATTTGTGCGACGTCTTTGTTAATATTGGGTGAAATTATATAATGATTTTGTGTTGAAATATTTTGAAACCTTCGCCAATCTGCACGGTCACAATTGAATTAAGTATTAGAAGAAAGTGTCTTTTTCGAATGGGATAGGAAATTGAAAGTATATTGTATAGGAAAGTGGTGACTATTGTGAAGGTCATTTATAACATTGTGGCGAGCATATTGATAGATCTACACTAGTGAAAGTACCATGTTTAGAAAAGTGGGTTTTTACATTTTCGTTAAAGATTGCTAGATTGGAGATTATTATGTAATTCTCAATTATTTGTCCACTAGCGTTACAATAATTGGAGCCCCATAAAGGATTGCCACCATTGAAATCATCAAACATTCTTCTTGGAGTATTTACGTTGTTGGTAAAGCTATGAAGGTCAGCTACGGTTTCAGGTTGTTGGGGGGAATATATGTATATATGGTACAAAAAATTTTATTAAAATGGGGAAAATTGATTTGTACAGCAGTAGCAATAATATTTGACGAAATTTTAATTATAGCATAGAACTCATATGTGATGTAAGTAAATTAAAATAGTATCCATCGTTATGCTTTGGGCAATAAGTTTAGGCGCTTTTTGACAAACATGTGTTTTGTAGACAAACATTTTGTTTTCCATTGTAGTAAGTGAAGAGTCTTATATAAAGAGAGHACAAATTGAATAATTATCACTCTAACTAATTCCGCTGTTAAAAGTTATCAGAGACATCTGCGAACTGATTTGACAAGTCAGTGTTGTTGTTTTCTCCGTAGCTGTGATCAGTGATTGATGAAGTTGTTGGTTTTTCGGAGATATCGTAGAGAAGGTTGAATTTTGTGTTGTATGACCGTCCTTGTATTGAATGTTGTTTTGTTCATTATTAGCTTTTGATWTGTAGTTATTAGATTTGAGATGGTGATGGACCGTTGAATTTGTTGGTATAGGTTTTTGAGTGTTGATTAAAGAAATGTCTTCGGTTTTTGCTGTTTTTTTTTTTTTTTTTTTTTTTTTTTTTTTTTTTTTTTTTTTTTTTTTTTTTTTTTTTTTTTTTTTTTTTTKTTTGTAAGGTAAGAGTAAATATTTGAGTAAAGGGTACAGTTGTGTCCACTACTTGTATAGGGCCTCGCTCTTTACATTTTCGATGCGCTTCGCCCATGCTGATGTTTTCTAATGTTTTTATGATTAAGATTTCTTAAATTTGTTGGTATTTTGGACAAGTTTTGTCAGATGAGGTGTGCTCGCCAAAACAATTTGCAATATGCGGCTGCATATTGTATCGCTATGGAGCGGTAGATTGCAAACGGGGCAAGATGGGTTATTATCACAAAATTTTTGTGGATGCAAAAGTATTTGGCAGATCTTGCATCTTATGGGGTTGGGTATGTACAGCCGTTGGCAGCTAATTAGAAACGCTTCCTTTTTGTAGGTGGCTGATGAGTAAGACGATAAACAATTTTAATATACCGTTATTTATACTCCTAAAAGTCTTGCATTGTTCGTGTTACTCTATTTACTACTAATTTCACTCTGTTTTGTTGTAGTAAATTAAAATTTTTTTTATTTTTTTCCCAAATGTAACAGTAACTGCGTTACGATATAGAAGGTGAATTAATTGCGACTGCTAATTAGAAACTGTTGTTTGAAGAATTAAAATTCCTCAAGGTGTTAATTTTTATTAATAGTATTATTGATTTCTGGTATGGGTGTCTTTCAAAGTTGTGGTTTTAAATATCTTAAAATGTATTATTCAAGTTTTGCAATGAGTAAAAGCCCTAMGTAGTTACATTTTTGACCTTCATCAGTCTGGAAAGACGTACAAACAAACTTCGAATCAGGTCAAATGCTCAAAGGAAATTGTTTTCATTAACCTTAAGCATAAGTAGAATTTTAAAACTATTTCCAACGTTGCACGCCCAGAAAAAACCCTAAAAACTTCAACAGAAATGTACAGCAGAATTACTGCCATCTCCCGAGACCCGAAAAAGAGTTCCACTGACGTTCTATGTACATAAAATTCAAGACGAATATAATGTGCAAATATCCAAGAAAACAATTGGCCGGCGTTTAGTCAAATTTGAATTTTAATACGCATGAAAAAACTTCTAACTAAAATTCAAAGGAAAGAATGTGTAAACTTTACCAACGCTTATTGACTTTGAACAATAATTAAATGGAAGTATGTTGTTTGGAGCAATGTAACCAAAATAAATCGCATAGATCCTGATAGACGAAGGTATGTTTGATGACCCATCTATCAAGAATGTGATCCTCGCTATGCTTCACGCGTAGTTAGGCATGGTGGAGGATCAATCATGGTGTAAGAATTTTTTTCCTGGGATGGTGTAGATCCGCTCCATATGATTCATGGAATATTTAATAAGCAAAACGTTGACATCCTAAAAAATGTCATTCTGCCAACTAACTAAGAACAATTTGCCTGTGATATGAAAATTCCAACAAAATAACTATCCAAAGCACCCGTCAAAGTTTTTTGTTTGAAAATTCCATGAATGTTTTGAAGTGGCCTGAAAATAACACATCTGGGTTGATTTCAAAAAAGCTGTAGGTATCAAAAATATCACGAATATGGATGGCTTTTTAATGAAATTAGGACGGCATTGGAAGCAACACTAGTTGTGTGCTGTTAGTGTCTTATCACATCAATTCGCAGTAGGGATTAAAGTTATAGGGGTAAGCAACAATATACTAACTAAAAGTAAGTTAATTAAAATTTTTATTATTAGAGTTTAAGCTTAACGTAAGTTTCAATAAAATGAGTGAAAAAACGGTAAAAATAAGTGATTTATTCGAAAATAATTTCATTTATAATACTTCAAAATAAGTCGCGTTTTTAATTAGCTGTCAACGGCTGTATGTATCAATTTTAAGTTTTTCCCTTGCTTCACTAGGTAGTTGAAATCTGTCAAAAGTTAAAACAATGAGGCCAGTATGAATAGGTTTTTCGGTAAGTTAGTTTGGTGAACTTGTAAACACCTCTTACGCCTTGAGAGCTGAGTTCACTAAAAAGTTTTTTTCCTCGACTTCGGCAAGATTTTTTATCGGAAACGACACCTTTTTTTGTATTGGTGGGTGAGATCACTAGGTATTTGAAATTTTTTTGTTTTGCTTATAGTGGATATTTGGAAAAGTTTTTGGTTTCTAAGTCAATTTGTGATCTGTTTGGAGATTTGAAAAGCTCTGATAGCAAAGAAAATCTTTTGGAAGATTTATTCGGTGGCAAAAGAGCCATTTGTTATGTTTGTGTGATTTTTGTCCTCTGTTGAGTTTTTTTCTGTTTTTTTTTTTTTTTTTTTGGTTACAAACAGAAGTAGCAAGAGTAAACACGAATTATGTATCACGATGTGTACGAGATATGCGAGAGAGCGTTTTCTGTAGTCAACACTGAACACTGAACTGAAAAAACATTTTTCAAACCGATCCATTGCGTATAAATATGGAAATTCTTGCCGTGGATATGTTCCCTACTAGCTAGCATGCTGATCATTTTTGTTTTGCAACTGGTGTTAAAAGATGTCGTAATTGCATTCTCCACTTCACTTTCACTATCGGCCAAAGAATCCTAGCTTATCGAATACATATTTGTGCAAATACTGGCTGTTGCTGAGTTTTAGTATGTCAGTAAGACTGCTAATAGATGGTTATTAATACGATGTGCACTAAAACGATAACAATCAGGCGCGTTGTTGAAATGCAAACCTTGCTGAAGTGAAATTGTAAAACCCGCTACAATCCAGACCACTCTGATCATGCAATATTCGCCGATTAACTCTTTATTTTGAAAATGCAACCACGTAAGCGACGAGAATAGCTTTAGCGAAAAAATACACACAAAAAGGGCTCAATCTTGCTAAGTTTGATTTCGTTTTTCAGTAGGAAATGGTAAAGATATATCTGATAAAATAATTATAACTGCCGCATAAATGCTGAAATCGGCCTCTTATTGGTTCTCGGTGTAATAATATGGGAAAATAAAAAAAGTATAAATATATTTTTTTCTACAAATGTATTTCTTGAAAAAAAAGACTTCACTTTTTCAGCCTATAATAATTGTAGCATAATTTTTATATACTAATTAAATTAATTACGGTAATATGACCAATGATAATTTGATTTAAGCTTGTATCAGTTTATTAAATTAAAACTTCGCTTATTTGCCAATCCATTTTGTATAATTTTTCTGCAAGTTTATAATATTAAACTAAATATTAATTTTTGGGAAAATATATAGAAATACTGAAAAATCGCGAAAAAGTTAACCAAAGTGTACCAAGGGTGTTTTACTTTTCCAAAAAGTTTCCGCATTTGAAAAGAAACGGAAATAAACATGAATTTGGTGATATAATACGTTCAATTTATTTGCATGACTCACTTTTAGTTATAACAAAACAGAAGCTTGAGTTTAATTTGTACTTTCCACATTACACATCTGTACATACTTATGTACATATTAATTTGGATGGATTGGCTTAAACAAGTGGTCGAGACTTGTTTGTTTCTTTTCTTTTTTGTAATAGCTACTGACAATTTTCGTGCGCATATTAATAAGATGTGATATCTGATAGTTGCATATCTTCCTCGATAACTGGTTCTTCAATTTTATTGTCAAACACTTCGAAATTTTCATCATCTACCGTATTTTGGTTGTCGTTACAATTTTCAATGTCTTCACTGCTGACGTCAACACCACCCACCTTGGACAATAACGATTGTACCATGCTGATTTAAGAAGCAAGATGGCTTCACGAATTGAATGTCCTTTCAAAATATTCTCAACGGAACGTTTTCTTATGCTACAATGTTCCATAACAGTTTAGCCCGGTATCCTAACTTCAGCAATCTAATAAGATTTTAATCCATGGGCTACAAAATTACTGTCACGTTAAGTGGTAAAAGCATTACCGCAATCTTTTAATAATAATTTAATAACTGTATGTAACTTGTCAATTGGCTTATGTGCAGTACAGTTGATAATCAGCAATAATGCTCTTGGTGGAAAAAAATTGCGAACCTAAAAAATGTTTTGTCACAAAATTTAAAATCATAAAAAAAATAAATTACCCGCTTAATAAGCGAATGATGGAATCAGCGGAAGAAAAGCTCTGATATCATCTAAGAATTTTGCTAGTTAGGTTTTTAAACCCCTTGAAGCAAAACGCAGTGCCGGATTAGCCACATAGCGAGAGTAGCAAATGCTACGGGCCCCGAGAATCGGGGGTCCCGCGCTCTAATTGACCGTAATTAAAAAAAATATCAATTTGGATGGAGGGTAAATTATCCTTGCATGCTTTGAACGCAAAGCATGTAGATTATGCTTTACTTCCACCTTCCACCTGAAAATTTAAACTCGATTTCGTCACGTTAAGTCAGGCATTTTACGAACTTCTTAACTTTAATGTTCTAATGTTTAATTATAAATATTATAATCGATATATTTAGAGTAGTATCTATAGTAGGTACATTTTTACCCTTTTTTAGTTTTTTATTAATATCTATTAATTTTTATATCAAAATAAAGTAAAATTTCAGCCGAATACCGCTATTGTGAGTTTTTATTATTATTTTGTATGCTTCATGGCCGTCCAAAGAAAATAAGTGTAATTATTAAATTTTTACAATACTTTTATTGAAAATTATTGTTTAACGATATTCTTGCGACCTTCGCTATTGTAAAAAAAACGTTATTTTATATCATAACGCTAACCTCTTAACAGGGCAAAAATTTTGAGTTCAGTCCAGCCTTAACAGCAAGGTGTTTCAGAGTCTCAAGTCATGTTCTGCCATTTATGGAATGTCAAAGATTGTCATGGATAAAGCTATTATAATGCCAGCAACATGAGTGAGAAATACATCAGCTTACAAGCCCGAATTAAGAGAATAAATAAGTATGCAGAATACATTCCCTGTGTGGCACATTTATTAAATTTGGTTGCTAAGTGCGCTGAAAGCTGCTGTACAGAAGCATTACTTTTCTTCGCTTTTATTGAAAACCTCCATACATTTTTCCCACTTCTCCTTATTGATGGGGTTGTCTTCCGAACGTACTTAAAGATTCTACTTCGAAAATTCCAATTTTGAAGCGGTTAGCGGACACTAACTGGTCAGCCCGAGCTGATGCTACGAAATCACTTTTATGTGGTTTTATCACTATTAAGCAAGTATTGGAAGACATTTTCAATAACGTGCATAAAAAAGCGGAGTGCCTTAATAAAGCTTACAGACCATTTTCAGCGATGAATAAGTCAGAAATGGTAATAATGACAATTACGTGGAACGAAGTTCTAGAACGCTTGTAAGCGACTAGTGCTTCGCTGCAGTCGTCTGATCAAGATTTCGATAAAGGGATACGATATTTATGAATCATTATATGGCTATGTCCAGGCAATGCGATACAACTTTTAAGATATTGAGACAAGAGTCAAAGATATAACCTACCGTGAAGAACACCAGCAACAGACGCCGAATCAAGCGAAATACAAAGTACGACCATTTCAGCGGCTCTACTACACTCGACGACTTTGTTGAAAATCAAACACCTAGACAACGTTTCGAATTTGAGGTGTTTATTGTCATTATTGATATCGTACTATCTGCTTTAACTAAACATATGGAAGGATATCATAAAATTACCATTGGTTTTGAAGTATTTCGGCAGCTAAAATCTGATACAATAGAAGAGATTTTGGAATAATCCTCTAGTATGGTCAGTGCATACGAAGATGATTTGGAGAACAGCCTAGGCGGCGAATTGGTGCAATTCGCAGAGCTGCTGAAAAAAGATGTGGCTACTATTATTGACAGCAAGAAACAGGAACCTCTGGAACAGCAATGTTATAAACTTTTATTAAATAATTCTTTAGAATCGTGTATCCCAAACTTAGAAATTGCTTTGAGAATTTACTTATCTCTCATGATCACTAACTGGAGTGGCGAACTTTCTTTTTCAACATTAAAACGTATTAAAAATGTATTAAGGAACACGATGGGCAAAGAACGTTTTAATCATCTCACTTCGTTGAATATGACTTGCTTAAAGAAGTCGATATTGAAAGTATTATCTCTAAATTTGACTATAATAAATACAGAAAAGTTTATATGTAACAATTTTGTTTTATTTACGCTTTGTGAGTCTATCGTTAGCTATTTTTCGGTCAGGTGCCGTCTTTCGTTTTCCGCGACAAATGTTTTATCGGGCAGAAAACGATAAAATAATCCAAATTCACCTGCGCTATACAGCTGCATTTCTGAAATTTCATTAATTTTTCCCCGCAATAAATGAACGGTGTTATTTCTGACTTGTCGCTTTGAGAGGGTTTCTCCACAAACTTTTAAGTGGCGAAACCGTATCGTTTCCGAAATTTGCTAGCCATCCTTCACTTGCATGAAATTGTTTTCCAGGCTGCAATTTTGTATATTCGACCTTGGCTGTTTTTTTAAATTGGACCACTCATTGCACAATTACGCTGTCTTTGGCTTAATAATCGTTTATACAACCTTGCTTCAAGAACGGGATATTCTGACTTATGTAATTTTTTCTGGGTTGCCACTTAATGTGTGTTTGCTACTGCCTCCAAAATTTCATGACATTTCTTCTTTAGTTTTGAGATGGGCGCCTTAGATACATTATAATCCAACGCCAAAGAATTTCCACGAATACCCTCATCGATTCTTCTTAAAATCTCAGCTTTTTTTGCAAATTTAATCTGAATTACAATACTTTCTTCTGCTTTGTTGACATTTTTTACAAACTATAAACAGCTCATAAGTTCAAACGATCATGACAAACTATGTACGTATGTACCTCCCAACACCGACAATAATTTTTTACATAGAAATTTGAGGAATACATAGCAATTTTTTTCTTGCTAAACCAACAGTTGTGTTTGAAAAAAAATTAATTCATAGCAATTATTTTTCTTRCTAAACAAACTGTTGGGTTTCAAAAAAAGATGAGCTCAAAAAAGTTAAATAAAAGTTAATTAAGTTTAATTAAGTTAAATAAAAGTTAGCTTTTTAAAGCGGTACATGGACGCTCAAAATCGGTCAACTTAGCCGAAGGTTTAACTTACTCGCGAGTTAACTTTTCCGCGATTCTACTGTATTTAGAAAATGTATTTATTATTTCGTTTTTTATTTTTATTATTTAACGTAACCGTCTTATTACTCGGGCTGAATGAAACTGCCGTCGGTATATACTATTGTGATCAAATTGAAAGGTGAATTTCGCCCATTTCATCTCCTTCAAAGTAATCACCTCCCGCTGCAATACACTTATGCCGACGAATTTTCCAGTCACTTGCAAAAATACTCCGTCGTGATGGCCTTCATAGCCTTTTCAATACAGTTTTTATATTTTCAATTGCGTCAATACGGTGTCCTCGGAGTGGTCATGTGGATTCGCTGAATAGCCAGAAGTTACACAGAGGTAAATCAAGCGAATGCGGTGGTTACGGCACGATATTAGTTGAAAATGTGACGAAATGATCATGAATAACCAATGCAGTATAAGATGGTGAGTTATCCCACTTCTTTGTTTAATAAATTCAGACATTGTAAAAATCGAAGAATTCACTTTTCAGCTTCATAAAACGACGGATATCTCAAATACTAGTGAATATTTTGAAATTTAGCTTACTTACAACTTACAGAAAAAAAATGTACCGATTCGAAAAGCACGGGAAGTATAAATTAAAAATCACCTTTCAATTTGATCACAGTAGTATATAAATGAGCTGTGTTGCCTTTTCGAAATTTTCATAGAAATGAAAACTGATCTGTGACATATTTCAAAAGCAATATGGATTCACCATAAGCAATACAGTTAGTATGCAAGAAATTTTTGCCTGTCGAGATGCCCCATGATACGCACAATATCACGTGTCACCACTGGTGTCGTCTTCAGTTGCACTTTTAAGTTACGTGGTATGTCAATTAAACTTTTTCCGTCACCTTTCGTGTACTTCTTATTAGACGCACCAAAACCGTACGCAGCTCATCGATCGAAGGATGTAAATATGTATAAAGGCTTGTAGCGCCTAGTAACCACTTAGCGAAGGAAAAATGTGGACTTATCTTTTGTGTAACACTCCACGTTAAAAGTATTAGCACCAATTGTGCAGTGAGCACTGTTATTTTATACACCTTTTCTAGTCATTAACGTTAGAAGTTAGACCCAATAATAAATAAATACTTAATGCGTTAGTTCAAAGCGAAAACTATGGCTGAGTTCCAAGTTGCATGTTGCTTTGCATTAGTACGAAGTAYAGAATTCCTTAAAATCAAACTGCTTACGATATGCAAAGTATCGAGTACCGATAAATTTTTATGCGTATTAGATGCGTATACATTGAGCATAGGGCGCATCTCTATTTTTTGTGATGCTCAAATTTTTTTTGCATTGAACAATCTAAGCAATGCCGCTTTTTGCTTTTTTCTCTTGTTTTTCAAATGATTTTTAATGACTATCGAAGAGTTGCTACGGCCATTTTCACATAAATCTAAAAAATTGTTAATAAATACATTTATATTCACATTTGCCGCCAAAGCTGTTGGTTGTTTTGAAGACAATTGTCACAAAATGTCAAAGTTGATACAAAGCAAATTGAAGCAAAGCAGTAGGGTTGCATTGTTGATATTGTATAAATTCGGTATCGGTATCGCAACAATGCAAAGCAACATGGAACTTGGAACTCAGCCTATGCTACGTAATGAGTTGAACCCATGTTTCGTCGCCATTATTTATACGTTCCATGAAGGTGGAATCCGAATTGACTCGATCCAGCATGTATACAGCTACATGCTCTCGATACCTTTTTTGAAGAAAATTCAGTTCTATCGGAACAAGTCTTGCAGCAACGCGTTGCACGCCCAATTTTTCCTGTATAATCATACGTACGCTCCTGTGTGACATCTTCAATTTATGGAAAATCTCTCTCAAGCTCACATGGCTATTTTCTGCAACAGCTTTCTTAAATTTTTTAACGTTATCATCGGTCACTATCGGGCATGTCTTTACCGTCCCCGACCCTCCTTGAAAAAACTATACCACTCGTAAGAGCGCGTTTTTGATAGAACAGATTCACTAAAAGCTTTCTGCAACATTATCAATATGTGGGCACACGAAAACTCGTTCGCAACACAAAATTGAACACAAATACGTTGATCAATATTTTCGGTCATTGTAAAATTCGACAAACACTACTTCAGTCGACTGGTAATAAATAAAGGAACATTAATTCATTATTAAAAAAAGCTTGGTTACCTATTCTTTCTGACCAAGCAAACAGCGATTTGGAATGCATGCAAATATTTATAAGAACATACATACATAACYACATATGAGTGCCAGCGAGCACACTACAGTGACTGTAAGAAATAAAGATCAAGAGCAGCTGAAATAAAGAGCCATGCATAGAATCTTGAGTTTTTATTGCACCAAAACTGGCGACAATAATTCACAAGTCAAGAACTCATAAATAAGTAAACCAAGTTATTGGTTGTCAAAAAAGTCTTGCGGTATTTTCGCTAGTTGGCGCTGAGAGCGCGTGGTTATAGTTTTATTCGTCGCATCGGGTCATGCTATACCTTTTTGGAAAGCTCATTTCACGCGCTAACTGGAGCAAAATAAAGAGAAAATACGGCATATTTTACAGTACTACTACGATAAAAGCAAAAATGCATCTCAAACCGCCAATAAAATTTGTGCAGTTATGGACCCGATACAGTTTCCATTTCCACCACACAACGATGGTTTCAACGAAATGCCTGTCGTCGAAAATTGCGATAAAATCGCTGAATTGGCCGAAAGAGACAGGCATAATAGCAGCCGTAGCATCGTTCAAGAGTTGGGCATGAGTCACCAAACCGTTATAAACCATTTGAAGAAGCTTGGAGTCACTAAGAAGCTCGATGTATGGGTGCCACACGAATCGACGCAAAAAACATCTTTGACCGTATCGACGCATGCGCATCGCTTCTGCATCGCAACAAAATCGACCCGTTTTTGAAGCGTATGGTGACTGGCGATGAAAAGTGGGTCACTTACGATAACGTAAGATGCAAACGGTCGTGGTCGAAAAACGGTGAAGTGGTCCAGACGGTGGCCAAGCCTGGATTGACGGCCAGGAAGGTTCTTCTGTGTGTTTGGTGGGATTGGCAGGGAATAATCCACTATGACCTGCTCCCCTATGGCCAAAGGCCATCTTTGTCTTCCATCAGGACGACGCTAGGCCACACACATCTTTAGTGACGCGCCAGAAGCTCCGGGAGCTCGGATGGGAGGCTCTTTTGCATCCACCGTATAGTCCGGATCTCACACAAAGCGATTACCACCTGTTTCTGTCCATGGCGAACGCGCTTGGTMGTCTGAAGTTGGCCACAAGAGAGTCCTGTGAAAATTGGCTCTCCGAGTTTTTTGCCAATAGGGAAGTGAGCTTCTATGAGAGGGGCATTATGAAGTTGGCATCTCGTTGGGGACGTGTCATCGAACAAAACGGTGCATATTTGAATCGCATTATTGTAACCAATTTTATGAACAACTGAAAAGTACCGCAAAACGCGTAACAAAATAAAATAAATAGGAATTAAAATTATTTATAATTATATTAAAAATAGGAACAATAGTAAAAACATCATCAACAGCGCTAAAAACGCATCATAAAACATAATAAATACAGAGGGGGAATTAGTAAACCTAAATAAAAGCAACAACAACAGCAGTACCAAACAGCAGAACGAATAAGAGTAAGAAAAATATATATAAATATATAATATTACAATTTTTTAGAGTAAGTAAAAACATACAAAACAATGTGTAAAAATTATCGCACAGTAGTGTAAGTGTTGCAAAATCGAAAACAAATAATAATGTTTCAATAAAACAGTGACTCCAAAACTGTAATGACAAAATTGCTAAAGTGTCTCAACTAGATTTGTTTTCAAACTGTTAGATAGGTATCATCACTACAAGAGTATATAGCACCTCTCAAACTGTACAAGATTAATTAAAATACACAGTAGTAACTTGTTACATAAAGCTAAGTTGAATCAAAATAAATACGAAAATTTTCTTTAATATTTTCACTTGGACTAAAATTCTCTCAAAATGGAAGCATCCCCCATACTATTTTTTCAACTCACTTTGAACTGTATTAATGGAATTGCAGACTTTGATGGACGATATCCGAACCTATTAAGACACTTTATTAAGCAAATTGAAGACATACTACCCACAATATTAAATTTTATTCAATTTTCTAAAAGGAAGCTGCGTAGGAAAACTACGGAAATAATTCACAAATATGGACAAACTACTGATTGGGAAACATTGAAAGAAATACTTCTAAGCAATTGCGGGGAAAAGAAAAGTTCAGCGGAATCTACTAATGAGTTGAAAACCATCAGCCTCGACTCAGCAATAGAAAAATAAAATTATGAATAAAATCTAATAGAATATTAGCGCATAATGATTTAAATTTCTCAACGAATGCAGTTAATAGGATAGCACTGAAATCATTTAAGAAACGTCTCCCAGAACCTAATAAAACTATGATTGCAGCAAGAGACCCGGATAGTCTAGAAAAGGCATACAAAATATTATTAGAAGCCAGACATCAAGGCTTCACAGCGCTAGGGCAACAACGAAAGATCCTAACCCAAAAAGCTATCGTAGGACTAATTTTAGCGATAACGTTAACAAATGAACATTTTCCAGACCCAACCAAAATATAAATAATATCCCCACTTGTAACAGTAGTTATAATAGATATAACAATTATATGCCACAAAACAGGTATAACGGTGCATATGTCCCAAGGAATGTAGGAAATAACTATAACAGTGGCAACGGATCAAGCCAAAGTAGAATGTCAAAGCAGACAACAAACACAAATTATAATCAACAGGGAAATTTTAACCCACAGAGTAACTTTAATCAACAAAGAGACGGGAATCAAACGCGGAATTACAACCAATCAGGAAATGGAAGAGGGAAGTAGATGTGCAAGTCACAGTAATGGGAAGAAAAACGGAAGATAAGAAACTTTGCAGATTCCCAATATTTAAAGAATTTATTTCATTGGTAACAATATCTTAACGAAGATAAATTTTATAATAGACTACCCAAATAGAATTATAAAAACAAAGAAAGCAATACTGACTTTTTATCTAACAAAAGAAGAAAAAATATATAAAGAAATGAGCTATAAAGACAATGAGGTGGAAATATTCTGTAATGAGGTCAAAGCAAAATGTGGCACAGAATTCGTTGACACCAATCACCTTAACGGTAAAGCCAAAAATAGACTTATAAATATACTAAAAAGATATAAAAGCGTATTTTACAACGAAGATGATAATTTAACATTTACAAGTTCAACAAAACATATAATATAACCAAAAATGATATTCTGGCTTACTCTAAATCTACCGATACCCAGAAATAAACAAACTGGAAATAGAAAAACAAATAGACCAAATGTTAACTCAAAGTATAATTAGAGCATCCTCTATACCTAAAATCAAAATATTAATGAGAATAAAAGAAAATAATCTAAAGATCCAATTAAATAAATGCAATGCTAAGACAAGAAACACGGTTCCCAATGCACTTGATTGCAAAAGATGGTGAAAATTTCTCAAGCTTTTTTGAGAATATATTAAATTAATTGGGATGTGCGATTCGTTATAAACGTGCGAAATTGCCTGTGCCCATGCGATTTGTTTAAAAAAAAAAGCCGATAAGAAAAAGACGACCTTTCTCGATTCTGGTTATTATACAAGTGAATTCTTTATTGAACGGATTTCATGGCTTAGCTTAAAAATTAACCTAACGGCATAATCTAGTGRTAAGTATGTACATATAAGAGAGGGATAAGTATAGGTAGATATAATTCAGCAATCTTATACTCCACGGTAATAGAGCCTTCTAATACATTGTAATAGATGTTTTCTTTTTTGTTAATATAAAAATGGTAAGTATTTACATGATATAAAAAACAACATTTAATAATATTCATAGATTCTTTAATTAATTTTACAAATTTCTTTTTAAACATTATTTTTAGACGTATAAAGTCCCTTGACGCAACACCGGCCGCCTTGACAGGATCATGATCCTTAAACTTCGATAGGCAGCAGGGCTAACTTGTGAATAGGGCGCTTAATGGTGCCTGCCTTGGTTGCCACGTCTGCCACTCGCACCTTTCCGTCTCGTCCTTCTACGGTTGCGGCGATTCATCCTAGTGCCCACTGCTGCGGTGGCGTGTTGTCTTCGTGGACGAGGACGAGATCACCGGGCTGCAGGTTGCGTTTCGGGTGCAGCCATTTGTTGCGCTCCTGAAGTCTGGTAATGTACGTTTTGGACCACTGTCGCCAAAACTGTTGCTTGAGACAGCAAACAAGTTGCCATCTCTCGCAACAGCGAATTGGTTCCGCTGACACTTGAGCCGGTGGTAAGGCTCGGAAGGAGCACCCTATTAGCGGTGCGAGGGGGCCGCGAGTTGAGGATGGCCTCCACTTCGGCCAGCAGTGTTCCTAGCTCTTCGGCGGTGAGCAGCACGTTGCCCATTGCGCGTACGGCGAGGTGTTTGGCGGACTTCACTGCCGCCTCCCATAACCCGCGAATTTGAACCCTTCTTCGGCGGCGAATTYCATTACTTCCGGAGACTGGGACAGAAACGCCTCTTTGAGTTCGCGCAACTTGCGATCKGCGCCGACGAAGTTGGTTGCGTTGTCGCTGTATATCGTCTGTGGCATCCCTCGGCGACCAATGAACCTTTTTAGGGCGAGAATAAAGGAATTAGTTGATAAGTCAGAAACTGATTCTAAGTGTACTGCTTTGGACGTGAAACAAACGAAAACTGCGATATAGGTTTTTACGGGTGGTCGACCGCGTATTTTTAATGTAGTATAAATTGGAACACAAAAATCTACGCCACATATAAGAAAGGGTCGTAGCGCTCGAAGTCTTTCAACTGGCAAGTTTCCCATTATTTGGGTTTGCAACTTCGGCTTATAATGAAAGCAGTGTGTACAGTTTCTTACGGTTCTACTGCATGCCTCTCTTGCATTAATGAGCCATATGCGTTCTCGAAGAAGCGCAACCAACGCTTTTTGCACCTGCGTGGTGATTTCGAAAGTGCAGGAACCGTAAATAGTTGATAACGAAGTACGAATTCTTATTTAGTAATAATGGGAATTTGGCATCGTATGGGAGAGGTGCATTTAAAAGGCGACCTCCTACTCGGATTAATTTGAATGAAAGCGACATGTCCGAGTACTCATGCAAAAACGGATTGAGTTTTTGCAAGCTTGCGGGTAGCGTGGTGCTTTTCGTCAGTTTCTGGATTTCATTCGCAAAGTCCGAATGTTGAATCACCTGAACAATTTTCAAAAAGCTCGAATGTAATTCGTCAGATGTCAGGTCCCTTCACTCCGTAGGCATTTTTGATCGTCTAATCCACCGTAACAGATAGGCAACCACACGAAGCAATTTTTGATAGGAGAGAATTTTTCGATAAGGTTCAATAGTGTATTCTCTTTCACATTTATGGCTAGTGTGAAAGTATTTTTCTTCTTCTCTAATGCTTCATCGTYTGGGGAGAGCTGGAAGTGAGTGTTAATTGGCCATAAAGCGGGGTCTTCTAGGAGGAACTGTGGACC
>NW_017534565.1:22041-23210 GCF_001853355.1 Bactrocera latifrons
AACTGTGGACCGCCAAACCATATTGAATTATTCAATTCATCCACGTTGCAACCCCGAGACACTTGATCCGCAGGATTTTGTTTTGTTGGCACATGTCGCCAATTWATATTGTCAGTCAATTCTTGGATTTCAGACACTCTATTTGCAACAAAGGTTTGTAATGAAGATGGATGCGTTTTTACCCAATGCAATACGGTTTCAGAGTCTGTCCAAAATATAATTTTTTCAAATTGTCGATTCAACATTGGCGCAATTCGTGACCATAATTTGGCAAGAAGATGTACTGCCGAGAGCTCGAGACGCGGAAGAGACTTGGTCTTCAGCGGAGCCACTCTAGACTTTGCAGTAAGCAGCGTACATTTGACACCACTAGCAGATTGGCTTCGTATGTATATGCAGCATCCGTACGCTCTTATTGAGGCGTCGGAGAAGCCATGTATTTGGCAGATAGCACTCGACTCTAGATTTACGTATCGAGGAATGCTAATTGACGACAGCTGCAGTAGGTTGGCTTTGAAATTCTGCCAGCTAGTATCAAGGCGCAATGGAATCGACTCATCCCRATCTAGTTTTTGGATCCAAAGCTCTTGCAATAAGATTTTTGCTTTGGTAACTAGTGGGGCTAATAATCCAAGAGGATCGAAAAGGCGAGCAGAAACTGATAGTATGTTTCGTTTAGTAGCTCGCTGATCATGAAAATTGGCATCCAAAACAAATCGAAACAAATCCTCTTTCGGCAACCAATGGATTCCGAGTGTTTAAGTTGAGTTTTTGTCATTGAAGCTTAATGACTTTTCCGTACAATTAGTGTCGAAAAATTTAGGGTGGTTCGAAAACCACTTCGTTAAGGTGAATCCGGCCGAGTTTAATATTTTAATTACTTCACTTCTTATAAGATCTAGAGACTCAAAATTTTCAGAKCCTGTCAATAAGTCATCAACATAAAAGTCTCTTTTAATGGCCAATGAACCGAGTGGGTATTTCATTGTATTAGCATCACTGAGCATTTGCAAACACCGTGTTGCGAGAAATGGAGCAGGCGCTGTGCCGTATGTTACGGTGTTAAGACGAAAAATTTGAATTTGCTCAGAAGGATGCTCTCTCCACACAATAAGTTGACAATTTCTGTCTTCTTCATGCATAACTATTTGGCGGTACATTTTAGTAAT
>NW_017534565.1:24408-25324 GCF_001853355.1 Bactrocera latifrons
TTTCAATGCTTTCCTCTCCAGGGCCTGAAATCGCCGAACTGCGATTTCATAGGAGTGACCGAGTAACTTACGGYCAGCCTTAAAGGGCATTCTGACTTGAAGCCTTCCTGAAGGTAATACTTCGGTAGTATTGACGAAAAATTTTTCACASTCATTTTGTTCAGGTGTGAATTTGTTGCCACTTGTTTCTGAAGGAAGTTCTTCCAGAGCCCAGAATTTCTGGACTACTGAATCTATTGACGTTAAGTCTTCTTCAGKTTGGCATAATGTGCTATTTACTTCGGGAGAGGAACTAGGACTGCTGACATATTTGCCAGAAACAATCCATCCCAAAAGCGTTTTCTGTAGCATTGGTTGATTAGGGCCACCTTTAATCGCTAACAAATCGAAAAAGGTTTCTGCCCCTAATAACATATCGATCTTTTGAGATTTTTGGAATTCTGGATCCGCCAATTTAATATTGTGCGGAATTTTCCAACCATTAATATTAATGGTATGGTCTGGATGATTAGCCGAAATACATCGCATAATCCAGAATTCCGCCGAAAATTTATAATTATTTACGCGCGACTTAACAAATGCGCTTAATTTGGCCCCGACTTTTGTACTTGAATTTCCAATACYTATAATATTTAAAGTCCTGTTTTGGCGTCGAATCCGCAGTTTTTGGGCCAAATCCTCCGTCATAAAGTTGACTTGACTTCCTGAGTCCAGCAAGGCTCGTGCGGGCAGGTACTCTCCACAGCTTGATCTCACCAGAATAACTGCTGTTGCCAACATTACCCGATCAGGCACACTCGATGTATGCATTGCATGTGTAGTTGTTGTTGGTTGCGAATGAGGTTCAGCAGCGAAGGATACTGGTTACTGGTGCATCGCGACATCGATCCGCTCTGCATTTGGATACCGTATGTCC